>NC_041355.1:14291522-14461522 GCF_900634415.1 Cottoperca gobio
GAAGGTGTAATGATTGAGGTTAAGATGGCTACTAAGGGCAAGATATGACTATCTGCAGTGTTAAAGATTCAGTAGCATAATAAGAATCAATTCAATCAGGTTAAATTGCAAAACAAAACAGAACGTCACTGCTCTCAAATGCTTAGGGAGAATTTTGAAAACACTTTTGTAAGATGTTAAACTGTAAATTGATAAACTGCTTCTTGATTTGATTAAATTAAAACGTGAGATTACCAGGCAGTGCAGTTTCTTTTTCTGAATGCAAAAGGAGTCGTCAAAAACAAACTGCTCCCTCACAACAACTCACAGCTGTTGAAAGAAACGCAGCAGCTTTTAATTTGCGCTCCGTATTTCACACAATCTACACCAAAAAACAAACAAAAACAAATGAATTAAAAATAAATGACAAGGGGAAGACTCTGTAGCAGCTGTTCAAACAAACATTGATTAGGGAAGAATGTGGAGAGCTGTGAGAGAAGAGGAAGACTGCAGGCTGGTCGAAGACACACGTATCAGACTCTGAGCGAGGCTGTCGGTACGTCGCAGTGACAATAATAGTCTATCAGAGTCCTGCACACACAGTTACACATGTTCACACAAACACACTCTCCAACGTGTCTCTCATTCCACTGCGAAACCACACGTCTCCTCGATCGCAGTCAGCAGCTTGTCGTAGAGTTTGTCGTAGCTCTCGTAGGGCGGAATGTCAATCCGGTTGAAGCTGAAGAGAAGAAAAAGAGAATAAGTTTGAATGAATGAATGAAGCTGTAAGAGGCATCATTTTAGTGTGTGTGTGTCTGCAGGTGCGTGTGACACACACCAGGTATGGGCTTTGGGCAGATTGTTGGCGTTAGCATCGATCTGATGAATGGTGAAGAGTCTGGGTCCTGCAGCACCTGCATTCAAAACACAAACAGGATCCATCAGGTGCAGTTCAGCATCAAATTACTCACCAACATCTCAGCTAATGAAGTCCTGACAACTTTTTAATCCAGCCAGCCTCTGTTCCATGAAACACACACACACACACACACACACACACACACACACACACACACACACCTCTATTTTATTATTGTGTACTCGCCACTTTACTTTCTTGTTCTTTTGCTGTAACAACATAAACGATTTCTGATTCACACACACAAGTACCTTGTAAAGCCTTGAAGCCTTGCAGTGGGACTCTGGATGAGCCAGTAACAAACTGTAGCAGCCGGGCCCTCCTCTCCTCATCAAACGTCTCCACTGCTTTCCAAAACCACTTGACGATGTTGCTGTCGAGGGTGCAGTGCTTGAGACGGGTGTTGGACTTCCAGTCGGCGATGTCGATCTTTCCCAGGCCACACACTATCAGCTGAAGGTAGATAGAAACATACATATTAACTTGAATTAATACTATACCAGAAATGTCTACCTGAAGTCCTTATTGTATTTTGGAAGATGTAATGGAAGATATTTGTTAAGTCATACCTCCAATTCTTTCTCATCAAAGGATTTGAGCAGGTGTTGAGGAATAACCTCATTGAAGCCTTTCTGCAGAGCCAGAAATTGAGCCTCGATGCCATGCAGGAAACGCCAGTTCACATACAACCTGCAGAGAACACGAGAGGAGGGAGTCTTTCAGTTTAGAGGGAGTTTATTCAACACTTGTGGGACTGTCGACACAGATTCATCACCAAGACACTGAATTAATGACCGTCTGGACTGTCACAGGAAAGTGGTATGAAAACAGTGAATATATTGTACTTGTGTGGGCTGAAACTGAACTCAGTTGCTAACTGATTGTTGTTGTCACATCTTTGTTTTTTTTGCATCCCTCTCCTCACCTGACATACTCCTTCTTGGTGTCCTCGGAGACTGGGACACTCTTGCCGTTGGGTTTGAGCTCATGTTGGATGATTTCCCCATAGGCATTGTGCTCGACACAGAAAGTGTGGTCCAGGACGCCAGTGATGTCATTATCCCTGGAGAGGAGGGAGTGCAGGTAAGAGAGAGAGAAGGTATTCAACAAGAGGACTCAGCTCTCAGCTTCTGCAGAACTCATTTCTCTTTACTCTATTTTTAAGGATCTGGTCCATCAAAGCTAAGACACACAGCAGTCATCTGTACTCAACATCCTGCCATTGTGTTTTATTGTAATTATTTTTGCCAACTGGTCCATTGAGTTTATTAGCTTCTTTAATTAACAGACAGACAATAGTGGATGAAATTATAACATTAAGTAAGAATTTCTATCAAAGGAAGATCGTTGCAGCATCCTCAAACACTGTGCATCAAAACATGCAGGAGAACTCCTAATACAGCAAGGAAGTACATTTTTTAGATCAGATGCCATTAGCTTTAGTGGCAGCAGGGGGCGCCACAGTTGTTCGAAATCTGGGGACACTATAGTGAAGTTCATGTGTGCATATTAAATATATGTCCCTATACATCCTATTTATACATGTATGATTTTCTTTGGTGTTCCCCTTACACACACACACACACACACACACACACACACACACACACACACACACACACACACACACACACACACACACACACACACACACACACACACACACACACACACACACACACACACACACAATAATTTCGGCTGTGAAAGCATCTGTAAAGGTTGTTTTACAATAGGAAAACCCGTATTGAGTTACAGGTAAGTTATAAAAGAGAACCTTAAAAGGAAGTTCTGTGTAACCGGCGTTTCTACTTGTTTTGACAAGAAAATCTCATTTGTAATTAATATCAGTTCTGTAATATACGTTTCCTCTAACTTTGGCTTGCCAATGAGAGAATCGAGAAAATAATGGGTTGCCTGGGACCAAAGAAAAAGTCTTACAGGATCCAGACAAGGCTATTGTGGAGGTCAGGGTCCACAGACTCCATATCGTCCAGCGTGATCGGTTTTCCCAGCAGCTGTTTGTAGAAGGGCAGAGTGAAGCCTCCGTCGATGTAGTGGCCGTGGAACACCGCCATGCCCATGATACGACCCACAAAGTGGAAGTACGACAGGTGCTCCTGCACATTAAACAGAGATATAAATATAATGAATAGAAATGTTATATATATGTATATTCAGATTATACAGCTTCAGTTTTTAACCACAAGAGTTATCACCAAGGAGAGGAGATTCATTGCTCTCGAAAACATTTGTATAATTTAGAATCATTTGTATGATCAGATTTGTTCACATACTGAGCAGAATTCAGTCACCTAAATAAAAAGTTTTATCATTGAGAAATTGGAATTATAAGAATTTCACACATTTAAATGGCGTCACATGGCACATAACTTTAGTCTATACTTACTGTCAGCATATGACGAGAATACATAAATTATTATTCCACGTCTATGACAAACACGATATAATTCCTACCGGGTTGACAGCCGAGTCGGGGTTAATCTGAAGAGTGTAGATGTCATCTCTGGAGTACTGGAACAGGCCATAGTAGGGGTTCAGCATCTCGTGGGACAGCAGGTATAACCACTCCCTACGACACAAACACAAACACAGATTCACTGTGAAAAATGTACTTCAAACTAGCATAAGCCACAGAAAAAATAAAAGATGTTACTAAATACCTTGCTACCCCGCCATAGTCCAGTCCCTCTTCTCCTCTGAATTTGATCATGAGTCTTTTCCAGAGATCTTTTGGACGCATCTTCATCACCTGCCGGTACGACTCCTATAATTTAACACATATAGAACATTTTATACATCGCAGTACACAAAACAAGATACAAATACAATAATACTACAAAATAATTTGAGGGACATCACTACTACCTTAACTGACTGGAAAAATTGTTATTAATAACTTTGGGTGTGCGAAACTGTTGGGGAGTAACTGGTTAGATTTAACGGATTTATGTAATTTATGTGTAAATAAAATAAAAAAGTAACCTTCCTAACACGGAATACAATACATATTACTAACTCCAGTGCATCCTGGTAATTCTGTCCTTGCATCTCTTCACCGTTACCCTCACCCAGTTACAGCTAAACAAATAGTCAGTGTGTTTGGTTTTTACATTACATAAGAGTGATCTCTCTGTCTGTCCTCTCAGGAGACCACAGACTCAGACGCCATGTCACAGTAAACAATATCCTGCAACAGAACTTCTGCACTGAGTCGGCTGTAAGATGCTATCAAAACACACAATGTTTTAGATACTCTTAACTCATGTGATCCAACATGTTGGCGAGCAAAGTGCACAAAACATCCATTGAATTGGTGATGGAATGTACACCGAGTGAAAGATTTCATGTGTTTGAATCATTTGTCAACTTGTGGCGCAGAACATGTGTAGATAGAACTCAGACTAGAACCGTTGTAAGTACATGCACACACTGCCAGCGGTTAACTGTAGCACTGGTTCCTGCACGAAAACCTCAAGTGTATCTGCAGGGCTGCTTTTCACACTTAACTTTCCCCTTCCACAGCTGTCACGTCGAAGGAGGATGAAGTCATATTTTTAATCGCTCAACTTAGTTATGAAGTTATGTCTGGCCACGAATACTTGCCACTTCTGCCCTTAGCTCCTTCCCACCCTCACCTCTCCTCCCTTGCCCATTTCTTTAGCTGCTGAAATCATCCAGAAAGAATGCCTTGCCTTGGTAGAACAAATGATTGGGAGAGCAAGAAAAAGAGAGACAGAGGAGGAGAAAAGTAACAACAAGAAATGGGGTTTTGTGGTGTTGTGAAGGCCTTTCCATCTTGCTTTTACTTGCAAATCATAAAGCGGTTCTGAGCAGTGGTTATGCGCTGCCCTGGGCCATTTTCTGGTGCACATCGTAAATGGGGTGAAAAAATGCTAGTAAAATGCAAAGATCTGAGTTTGTGAGCATTCTGCTATTGTTTTCAGGGACTTTTTGGGTTTGCATGTCAGCATGTGATGCTTTTGTGAACCAGATGGTACATTTTATGAACACAATGCACATTATACAAATTTAAGGAAAATTCTGTGCTTGCCTTAATGTTGCAATGATTAGGCTATTAACTTTTTATATTAACTTTTTTCAGCCTCTGAAATATGGAGATGTTCTGCTATTCTCCATTCTATATCACATTAAACTGTCTATCACTTGGTTTTGGACTAACAAAATACATTAGATTGAAAGAAATTGGGATGAACATTTTTGTTCGTAGGTTTATAAATTATTTTTTTACCTCAAATATCTCCTCACGACAGACCTCGATTCGGCAGTGGCCTGCTTGGGGTTGTTGATTGGAAAGTTCCTGCCGCAGGATCTTCAGCTTCTGCACCAGGTCTCGCTTGTATTTGGGCACCGTCAGGCACTCTGCCTCTTCAGGCAGCTGGGCTGGGGACAGAGCTTGCTGAGGGACCCCAGGACCACCCTGGTCCTTCAACTGAGGCGGATGACTGGAGGGATGATGTGGTTGAAGGACAGGCGTAGGAGGAACAGTCAAGTAGGGATGGAGGAGAAGAACAGTGGAATAGATGCAGACAGATCACCGAGGTAAGAAAGGGCAGACGAGTGAGAAGAAGGGCAGAAGGGAAAGACAGAAGAGTCACATGTTAGTATGATTCACCATTCACTGAAACAGCCGTATTAAACAGTTGAGCTGCTCTTTTCTTATTTCTATATGGTGTATTACTGCCATTTACTGTCACATGGTCTGGTAAGTGTATATTATACTTGTTATTGTGTACTGCTTTGAGGCAACAGAAGTATAGAAGAGGAAAGAGGGATATGTCCTGCAGGGAATTCCCCAACCCGGTCACCTCAAATATTCTCCAGCGACTGAACTAGGGAGTTGTTAGAAATTCCCTCTTCAGCCCTCACCCTCCTCACTCCTTTCAAAGCAAAGGGCCTCAAACACAGCCCTAAGCCCCAAGTAAATCTGAACCAGACCTGTGGACATGCTGGGCATTTGACCAGACGTTTGGTAAATATCACGAGCAGGCAAGACGGAGATAAACCCTGTGTAAGCAAAGAGAAGGAGATACACACGGAGGTAAAGAAAAGAAAGAGGGAAATAAATATACAAAGGAGAGTGGTGTAAGAATAGTTGGCGCCTCTGGCTAGATAATGTTCTCTTTGCCCTCCTCCATCACACATTTCTCTTCAAGTCTAACTCTCTTCCATCCCAAGACATCTGAACTTCCTGTCAAGGTTGATTAGTATCCCTGCCCACCACAAACCACAACTGGAACTTCCATCATCCAAACAGTGCAGCTGCCACCCTTCCTCATACTTTGAGGTGAATTTCTTTTACAATTTTGTAAACTGCCAATCTTGTTTCTGTTGACCAGCACAAGTACTGAAGATGCCTTTCTCTTATAGCAGTGGCTGGAATTAACATTTATCAGAACATTATTTTGCCACTGAGTTCATGTTTGCCTGGCCAATGTGCAGCCTTGCTTTGTAATTTTGCCATTTTCAGGATAAGAGGGGGGAAGGTGTGAGAAGGGAAGCATGCCTGTAACTAAACTTAAGGCACTTAACTGCCTTTATCTCCTTTCTCCATCTTGCCCCTTCAGGGCCTGTATATTCTAAAAACGATGGGACAACTATAAAATACAATCTTAGCAAAGGTGAACCATAGCCAGTGTTTTAGTTCTGGTCTCCTCCAGCCCTTCATTGTGGTGTTGGTGGTGGGATGCCTGGGTGGGCCTCATAAAAACATAATCAGTCTCAACGTCTTCAACAGGACAGCAGCCCTCATTTTCCTGTTAGGAGACGCTGAGCCAGCAGAGGACTTCTCTAAAAGAAGCTACTGGGAGCGGAGTGTCGAGGCTGCTGTTGGCCAAACACAAAACTGAATTGGTATATAAAAAGGAAGGAGAGACCTTCTGAGGTAGCAGCACATAGCCACCCACTTATTCCGACACTTGTACATTTGGTTTCTCTGGTTCAGTGGGTTGAAAAAGGCCTCATCTATTTGGGCTTTCCAAACTAAACGGGTGCAGTGTTTCACCAGTCTATCCCTGTATAATCAAGTCCGCTGCTATTTATTTTATTGGCAGGCGCTGGGGCTCCTAGAATGTCAAAGAAAGGGTAAGACTGCGGAGCAGTCCTGAAAACCACTTTAAAACAAAATGGAATGAGTTGCTTTTGGCTTGGAGGTTGAAGAACCGTATAATAAAGCATAATTTCAGCGCACTGTTTTTTCTTCTTCTGAGGGCACAGTGTAATTAAAAATACGTTTTGACATAGTTCATAGTCTCTGGTTTGCAAATGGGGACGAGCTCTGCATATTTGATGGTAAATATAGAAAGTACAAGCAAAGCTGAAAATCTGCCTGAGCCAAAAGCGAGAAATGGCTGCTATTACTATGACAACTGGGGTAAAATACTACTCGAGGAGAAACATAACTTTCAAATTCAATACAGGAGCCAGAGGATTTTATTATTGTTATTCCAAGGTAGAATGAGAAGGAGGAACATAAGCTGGAGAAATAAAGAAATGAAGGAGTGAACATTTGCCAGAACTGAGTCGCCGGCACCTGAACCTGCAGAGTCATGATAGTCCTCCGTCCTCAGACTGGGTGTGTGTGAGGTGCGAGAGTGCGTTCACAAGAACGCAAGGCTGCGTGCTTGTGTGTGTAAAGTGCACTTCTTATTCATGGCAGCCAGCACAGGTGGGCTGTAATGAGTGTTGAGTAGGTGTAGTGGTGTTAAAGCCACACCAACTCACCCACTCGGCTCCCCACCCAACCTCGAGAATCAAAGGGCCCTTTATGAGTCTCAGCTGGTGCTGCAGAACGGGGAGTCAAAGTGTGTGCACAGAATTATTTACTTGGATAATATGTGTGCGTTTTGCCAGTAATTGTGTGATCTTTAACATTCTTCCCACCTAGAAAAATACCACATCTTTACACTTCTATTGGTTTAATCATACAGGAAGTCCAGGAAACCAGCAGCAGACAGACTGCAGTGATGAGACGAAAATATGTTGCATTTTTACGACACTCACCGAGAATAACGAATGAAAGCTTTGCAAAAATGTTGACATTAAAGAAAACAATCTGTCATTTCTGATTTGACTTATAATTCATACAGTGTACAGTATGTGAGAGCAAAAAAGCAGTTCACACCTACAGAGTGTAGTACATTGTGCGTGCCAATAAATACCTATCTATCGATATCTATCTATCTATCGATATCTATCTATCTATCGATATCTATCGATATCTCTCTCTCTCATATATATATATATATATATATATATATATATATATATATATATATATATATATATATATATATATATATATATATATATATATATATATATATATATATATATATATATATATATATATATATATATATATATATATATATATATATATATCTATATATATCTATATATCTCTATATATCTATCTATATCTATATCTATATCTATATATATATATATATATATATCTATATATCTATATATATATATATATATATAATATATTTTATAGGTTAAATACACAACACACCCATAATGTACCAAATATAATATATAATCATCATTTCTTAAAACATCAATGCAAATGTTGATATAAATGTCATGAAAATTCATAACCTGGTTGGGAAAATACCTGCTGATGCCCACTAAACCTAAACCAGCGGCAACTAAAAATACCTTCAGCAAACTGAAGTAATCTTTCAGACATACTATGTGCTGGTGCAAGGGAGGAAGCCAAGTATGAGAGACAGTGTGGCAGACCACAGTAATGTAGCAGTGGCTGACCGTCTGTCAATTCTAGGCCTTCATTAGCCTGAGGTCGACGGCAAAAGGGCCGTCTGAGTCATATTTAAACCAAGATGCATCCTGGACGATCAGTAGACAGGTGCAAACTGCAGACTCACAATGTTGTAGTGTCAAGTTTGTTCCACGCCATCTGATCCTACAGACAAAACACACTTTCTACAGACACTGGATTCAGCTGGCCCCGACATGCAACCCCACTACAACCACCACCTTCAATCTCCCTATATTGAAACAGGACAATGCAGTGCTGCATTATATATATGTGTGTTTGTGTGTGTGCGTGCGTGATATATTCTAAAAACCTGGTGTTGATAAGAGACAGATGTCTGAGCAGAGAAACCGAGCCAGTTAAATTGAAGAAATTGTTTTCAGACAACTGCACAACACTAATCTATTCTAGGGGTTTTACAGAATAGTTTACTATCAAATGCTGCCTGTGTGGACACCACACGCGGATTTTTAACATGTTGCACAACCCGCGGTTAATCGACCAGTCTGAAATACTGATAGGCATTTCAACTGAAGTTATTTTTCTAAACACTGATACGGATCTCCAGTGGTAAACTGATGTCATATCAAAAGACGTATTTAGGCAAAAGCAATGTTGCCAACTTTTGCGGTTATGGGTGTTAAGAACAAATCAATCATACCAACAAGATCCAAATTTGGATGGTTCTGCTGTGATCATATTTATTGAGAAAAAAGCCAAATAAAGTGCAATTGCTTACCTACGAACAACATTTAATGCTTTGACACGGACTGTGTCCTAGAGCGCGTTTTGATTTTGTTTTCATTCAGTGTGTATCATGGAAAACTGCATTAGAAATTAGAGCTCGTTAATTTTGACCTTTTCGAAGTTAATTCTTTGTCTGGACTCCCTCAAATCTCTCCTAATAAGGAGTCAGCAGTTAATGATGTTGACTGGATAACATAGCTGAGCTTCAACTCACAACCAGAGGCTGTTCTGACACATATGGATACTATTTGACCAAATGACCAGATGTTGATTTCCCAAACATGTCTATCGTGCCAGCCGCTGTTATTGAAAGAGGTTTTGTCTAAGAATTTGCACTAAAAAAGCAAATGGGAAAATCTCCACATCTCTCTATGTTCCTCTTGTTCTAATGACTCCTGCCTCACACACTGGCAGGCAGAAAGTACAGGGAGCTCCCTGACAGCCAAAATACACAAAGGACAATCCTCAAATTCAGTTTATCATATCAGGGATTCAAACAACTCACAGGTTCCTTACACATGAATATCACAACTTTGCTAGTTGTCATTTTCTCATTTACTCAGTTCACATTCTGTTAAAGTATCTAGCCCAAGTGTGTTCTACGAGGATATGAGAACTGGTGCTAAGCTAGTAGCTGCTGTGCTAACACGTTATTAGTACTATTTTCCCGAGTGGGGTAGGCTTCACCAGGCCTGTCTGCTGGCTTTGCTGCCTACGAGCTAATCTTCAGTGGAGGCAGACTGCTGACAGACAGCACAAACACACTTAAAAATGGACTGACAGTCCCCGACACGGACAGCCAGCCAACCAGTGTGTGTGTGTGTTGGACTTGAATGACATCCACATGAAAACGAGGAAGGTTATGCATGTGTATAAAAAACCCTTTGGACATTCCCCTGTGGAAAAGTATCAGTGTCAGCATTTTCTCTTATGACAGTAAAAGTGTGTGTGTGTGTGTGTGTGTGTGTGTGTGTGTGTGTATAAAGCTTTGAGTGCTGAAATTGCTTTATACAGACAAATGGGTCGAGTGTATGAAAACCTTGGTCAACTTGTGTGCCGATTACATTGTTCACAACCATGTATGTCATTGACCACGTGTAAGTGCATGTATGCATAGTTTACTGTCTGAATGAGAGTGTATGTGAACACATGTATCTCTTCCCAAATGCCTGTCTCTCTGTGTGTGTGTGTGTGTGTGTGTGTGTGTGTGTGTGTGTGTGTGTGTGTGTGTGTGTGTGTGTTACCTGAGGTTAGTGTTTTGGCTGTCCATGGCCACACGGGAACCATTTGGACTTGGGCTGTACGAGAAAAAAAGGAGGAGCGAGGGGAGTAAAAGGCAGAGAAGGATAAAGAAGGAGAAAAGGGCATAAAAACAATGAATGATGGATGAGGATTGGAACATTGAAAACACCATGAGACAAGTTTAATAAGGAATAGTGGGACAGGACAAGGAGAAAAAGCAATACAGATGAGACGACAAGAAAATGAGAAGAAAGGCAGAAGAAGGAGAAATAAAACAGTAAAAAGGAAATTGATAAAGAGAAAGCAGCGTCAGTAAAAAAAAAGACAGAAAGAGGAAAAGAGTATTGACAGAGACAAGAGACAGTTAGATGATCAAAAAGAGGAGGACAAAAATATATACGGTAAGTCGAATGAAACCAAGACAGCCATCAGTGACAATCTTACGCAGATAAATATTCATTGCTAGTCGATTCATGACTGGGGATGCTGGAAACTGATGCACACTCCAGACAGGAGTCATCATGTCCATTTTCAGGACGGATAGTGTGAAGCTACTTTTTATGTCAGCAGCGAGTAAAATATTGGACTTGTTTTAAAGTCATAACATATAAAACATGCATCACATGGGCATAATATGTAAATAAACACGGCTATGTAATCAGAGTATTTGTATGTTTATCTCCTTTCCAGTTCATTTGCCTTTATTTCCATCTTACGGTCAACTCCTCATAACAAATAAATGAAATTCTTTGCATGCTGAGTTTGTTAGAGGGTATGTGGCATTTTAAATGTCATCAAATAAGGGTTGCACCGGGATGAGAGTTTCACAGTGGGATAATGGTCTCATAATAATAATAATGAAAATAGTGTAATACAGTATATAGATTTATACACTTACTTGAGTACTAGATGCAGGTTAGCAGAAAGTCGCGGGTCTGTGAACTGTGTTGTTCGATTGTTGTGGTCGACAAAGTAGACGCGACCTGTGGCTGTGTTTCTTATCTCCCAGCCTGGTGGCAGGGGGCCCAGCTCCTCACAGTTCACATTGCTAAGGTCCCTGAACAAAGAAAATAGAAACCATTAGCAAGAAGCACACATTAAATCAAACATCTTTATAATATATATTTTTATTTTGAATGAAGAATAATTTTACAACCGTGACTAACTGTTATCCTTTCAATAACACATGTAATCATCTGTACTGGTCTAAGTGATGAAAGCTGGGCTGGCGTTAACATTTACATGAATTAGTACGCAGACTTTTCCTTTAGAGCAGGTTCACAGGACTCAATCAGTACTATTAATAGTACTAGTACTCGCTCTAATGTCTTGATTCTTCTCTTCTCTATAGAAACCTAAGCCCTGATATAGGACAACGCAACAGCCTTAGGATGACTTGTGCTTTCGTGTATGTATGCGTGTGCGAGTACTTTGTCCTTGTGGGAAGTGAGGACATATCACTCAGGGACAAAGCACATGCCTCGCTGCACTCATCACAACATACTGGGTCATTTCAGAAGGTCTGTCCAAAATGACCAAACCCAGAGGTTGCTGTTATGAGTTGGATGTTAAATGTGCTTCATCGCTGAGCAGCAACATGGCCAAAAATGTAACGCAATAGCAGAGCCTGAGGTCTCTGGTGAATTTACTGGTGGGATATTGAGAGTTACTGAAAGAGTTTGATTGAATGCAGAACCACTAGCCTTTTCAGCTCAACATCTGCACAAGAAATGTCTTCCACAAAAAGTA
Source organism: Cottoperca gobio (assembly GCF_900634415.1). Classification (NCBI taxonomy): domain Eukaryota; kingdom Metazoa; phylum Chordata; class Actinopteri; order Perciformes; family Bovichtidae; genus Cottoperca; species Cottoperca gobio. The sequence continues at coordinate 14,303,987 of NC_041355.1, forward strand.
AAGTTTGTTCCCGTCAGTTTCCGGAATAAATGTCAGGTTTTATATTGGAATGAAAATAATGGCTGTCAGCACTGCAGTTCAGTTATCATGCGTTTAAACTGAATAATAGACTAAATCTGGACAATAAAGATAGAAAAACTGGAAAACAAAAAGAAGTTACCTGGGCACTCGAGGGTCATGCCAGGTGCTGACTCCAGTCTGTGTGTGGAGGAAGTAGACTTGGCCCTGCTGAGTTGTTCTTTGCTCTAAAACAGAGAAAGATAATCGCAATTAATGTCAAAAGGGCAAAAATGACACTTGAACAACCTTGGATCTGTTGTTCTGTAGTCTTGTCCTGGCGGGTACAAGCATGGATACTGAATTTGTGTATTTTTTTGAGAAATGGAATTCTTTTAAGAATTGATTTGACAGGCAAACTGCAGGGACAAGAGTTTCTTAAGGCGTGTGCCAACGTAATCAATGTGTTCCTCTCCAGGACTCCAGTAGGCCTATCCCATGAAGATAGGGAAACTTGAGGGAAATGTATCAAAGACTTCCATGAGTGAATTCCCGTGCACAGATGTCCTTGATGCATCCTAGTTGCCTTGTTTTCTCTTAAATGTTGGTGTGTGCTCTGAAAGTAATCCCTTCCCATTAATCTCCAAAACCTCGAAATGGAAAGGAAAACGCCGTCTCTCCATCCAAACCCACTAAAATAATATACTGTAAACAACTGGGGGAACCAGGGACAGCAAAAAGAAACCAGAATGGTTCATCATTGGGGTGTTGGATCTCTGGTTCCATCCAGCTCACGGATGAATGGAGAGTGAGTGTGTGAATGTTGGCACAAAGTGTGTGTGCTGCACAGGCGCGGTGTTCATGTGTGTGTATGCACCCGCTAATCCATCACTACCCCCAACCCCAACTTCCTACTGGCACAACTCATTTCCTACCCACCTCTCCCTCTTTTTTTCCCCTCACACACTCCCTGTCTCTCTCTTATTCTCTCTCACGCTCCCTCACCACACCCAGCCACTGGTTCAGAGGGTTCAGCTGAGGAAGAAAGCTCACTAGCTGTTGGGCATCAGTGACTCACTTTGTCCGACCTTGGCCAGTCTCGGTGGACACAGCAGGACATTTCAAAGGGGGCACAGGTCCAACAGTGCCATTTGAAATCACTGGCATACAGCACCACACTTAAAATAATAATTTACTTTACAGACTCTGTGGGTATTGTGGCGTGCACTGTGGCGGACTGAACAGTACACTTTTTCTGAAAAAAACATTCCAATGTTGGAAAATGTACTTGTGCAGCTCCTACATTACTTTCCGAAATGTGTTTGCAGTAAGGCCAGTTTAGGAATAACAGACATGGAAAAGTAGCAAATAACCTAAAGTGCCTTCTCTGAGCTAAACACCGAGCTATGAACAAGCTGCTTTCCCACTTTCTCTTCGCTGTGGGAATATCAGTCTGCAAGCCCAAACATTCCAACTCTGGGAAGTGTTTGAAAACAGGAGAGGGGGGAGGAGGAGAATACGACAGAGGAGGAGAGGAGAGGAGGAGAAGGGAGGAGAAGGGCAAAGAGGAGAGGAGGAGAATACGACAGAGGAGGAGAGGAGAAGGGCGAGGAGGAGAGGTGAGAGGAGGATGAGGAGAGAGGAAGCAGGGAGAGAGGAGAGAGGAGGAGAATACGACAGAGGAGGGGAGGAGAGGAGGAGAGGGGAGGAGAAGGGTGAGGAGGAGAGAGAGGAGAAGGGCGAGGAGAGGAAAGAGGATGAGAGGAGAGAGGAGGAGAGGAGGAGAGGAGAGAGTAATATTAACAGACAGCAAGTGTTGATTGCAGTTGTCATGATGTGGTGCTGTGGGAAGGGGGGAGAGAGGGGTTAGTAGAGAGTTAGTGTGAGTGAGCCTAAAGACAGAGCACAAAGACAGACAGAGAGAACAAGAGGATAAAAAGGGTATTTAACATTTTATTCACATCAATATATAAAAATAAATAAAATTAAAATAAAATTGAAAGTATCGCTGCCTCCAGGCTACAAACTAAATACTGCCAAAGGAGCAGCTCAGTGTCTTTGAGACCTTCTAATGTACTAATGTACTAATGTCTGGTGTTCCAGGTGTAAACTATTTCCTGACTAGACCCCTTAACAACCAGCAGAAGGAACCTTTACACTGTAGTTGTACTGAAACATCTTAGATAACATAAACATCAACACTGATAATGTACTGGCAAAAACAAATTAAAGTCCAGGCTGAGCTCTGTCAAATGTAACCCACATGTGTTGAAAACTAATGCCTTGTGCAGTAAGGTATGTAAATATATTTCCATGTGACCTTATTGATACCGAGTGGCAGAGTTTACTCAATATTCCCCAAAAATATAAGATAGGTATAATATTTTCCGGGCTTTTAATGTCTTTATGAAAGTAGAACTGAAGATAGACAGGAAAAGGAGGTGACGAGATACAGCAAGGGGTCATGCGTTGGATTTGAACTCTGCCTTCGTACATGGGGCGCCCGCTCTGCCAGGTGACCTCCATATTCAATTATGTAAAAAATATTAAAACATAGCATGCTACTATAATATCTTAGATAACTAAAGCATGTTTGTGTACATGTTAGCAGCACATATACAACTAACTACTAAATGAGAAATATCAGCTGTAAGCTTTTAAAATATACTAACATATACCGTCTCTGCGGCAGCGAAGCCCATCTGTGCCTTTAACTCGCACACATTGGTTTTTATCAATACCATAGATATAAAATGTACACGGTATGATAACAGTAAACTTAAAAACTACAGTAGATTGATATCGCAACCCTACTCTCTTCCTACTTTACCAGAATTAATTCTCAATCAGTTAGCAAAGGCAGTGAGTGTACGCGAGTGTGTCTCTCACCATAACCCTCAGGCAGATCAGGCGGTGTATGCAGGTGTGTTCGACTCATGTAGTTACGATGCCGCTGCGAGCGAACCCGTCTCTCTGGGACTCGCTGTACGCCCTGCGGGCAGCTGGCCTCAGCCCCATTAACGGGCGTCATCACTGGCGTGTTCTCGTCCACCACACAGCTCAGCGGGCGCCCTGATGGGCTGGAGTACTCCGACGCTGGCCTGGGAAAGAGTAGAGAATGTTTATGCTCATGTATATGCAGTGTACTCTTAATCTCCATTTTCAAATGATAATTTCTAAATATAGATTTATATATCATACATATAACCATTTTATAATTTATCTGGAAAAAAAAAATATGAATTTGAAAAGTATTTTGGCTAAATGATACCAACTTTCTTTCTGTGACCTGGATGAATAAATTGACATGAACATGACTTTTTCTTCATTCCTCAGAGTTACATGCATGACTTTCGATTTTGGTGAATATATGTGACAGTACATGTTTTCCTCTACTTGAAGGAACCTGGGTGTGGAGAGTGCTAAGAAGTGTGTTCCTGTGTTATACGTGTGCTATGGGTTAAGTCAAAGGTGTAGCCAGTTTATCAGTGATGTCTAGACATACACACAAGTATAGTGTAATTATTGCAAAACAGCTCGTGTCATCAGTCCTCAAGAAGAAAAATGGATTTCATGATTATGGTTGAGATTAAAGTGATTTGAAGGATTATGGGTTGCATAAACGCAAACAGAAAGTCCTCACAAGACTACAGTAGAATCGTTAGTGTGTTTGTGTGCTACTTAACAGAAAGACTTAGGAACACGTATCTGATAAGCAGACATAAACAGAGACAGGCCGACTTACTGACAAAAACTGTGTGTGTGTGTGTATGCGTGCGTGTTCTGACTACCGTCTGGCTGTCCAGAGTTACTGACGCCTTGGTTATCTAAAACCTTGGACCCTCGTCTGTCAACCAACAACCCACCTCCTCCCCCTTCCACACACTCTTCCTCCCTCCCATTTCCTCTTTCTCTACCACTCTTCTTTCCATTCCCCCCCCCCCATCATCTACACTTCCAGTGTGTCCTCACACGACTACCTCATGAACCAGAAGCCAGATTTAGTCACCAACTCAAAGATATTCAGTTTACCGTCATAACAGTTAAGATACCAGAAAATAATGGCATTTAAGAAACTGGAATCAAAGGATTTTGCCTTTAAAAAAAAAAGATTATAATAATAATAAAATAAATATATATATATATATATATATATATATATATATAAAAAAAATTGATTGTATATGGTGTTTATTTGCACCTGCATATTCAAGACAGAAAATGGAAATTGTTATTCTTCCTCTTCACCACTTATCCTGTAATTTCTTCCTCCTGCACAGTCCCTACCAGCTCATCTCCCTCACTATATCTGCCTCCCTCAATGTCCTAACATTTAATTTTTTCTTCATTATTTCCTGACTGTCCTACGATCTACTATGCTGCCTGGGGGCCACTAGAGATGTATAGTAAGAGTGGGTGAGGAGGTGGCTGTGGCATTATTTGTTTGCTTACTCCCTTGACGGCTCCACTGATATGGGCCAAGTAGGAAGGGCGACAGTTGTTCCTGCAGGAACAGGGCCAAGGAAAACCTGGCTGCCCGACTGGCTGGCTGGTATGTGTGTGTGTGTGTTGCTGTGGGGTGGGGGGCTAAGGAAATTGACAGCAATTCACTCATTACCGACGGATTGTTATTGTTGTGTTGTGAGTTGGGCTTAGTGGAAGTTATTTGGAAAGGGAAGGGGAGACAAAGTACAACCACTTACAGACCCTCGATGCTTTGTTGTATAAGGTCAAGTTTGTTGTATTTGAAGAGCTAGTTGAAGACCTAGTTGAAGACGTGTGAAGTATGTGTGTAGTTGTACCTGGTAGGTCTCTCCCACTGCGTGGTACGTGTGATGTGGTTCAGGTACTGTATCCTTCCAGAGGCCGTCCTCCTCTCTTCCCAGCTGTTTCATGACAGATTAAAACAAACGGGTGAGAAAAAAGCTGCATCAAAAATGTAAAACCCACCATGTGCACCTTTAACACCACTAAGAACATGCTCATCTACTAACAGCAGTTATACAATACTGCACTCGTTTCATAGGTAGCACAAAAAAAGCGAATCACAAATGTGCACACAGCTGAATCTTCCAATTGTATATTTTTCTCAAGCGCATCCATGATTGCACAGGGGGGAAAAATATAGTGGATAGTAATGTAACTACCGTTTACAAACACACGTTAAACATACCTCAATCTTTAAATATACACAAAATCCCAGAAAACTAGCCCCCTGCCCCAACACACAGCTCTAAACTATAGATTACGTCACTGATATAATTTGTCTGACTGTGATAATACTGACCCATCGGGTAAGTCATTGTCGAATAAGCGACTGCAGTCCACCACCGGCCCTCCTGTCCCGATGCGATCTCTTGACTGAAGACTTACTACACAGTTAAAGACAAGGAAGACTGTAGATCAATGGCATTGTCCAATCCATACGGTGCAGCTAAAATAATGACGAATTATTCAGATCTGCTTTTAATGTAATTATTTTTATACATTTTAAATGTTGATGTCCTGTTTTATAATCCAATTATGAATCTTAATATGCATATGTAAAGCGTCTTTCAGTACCTTTAAAAGCGCTTGATAAATAAAATGTATTATTAATATTTGGTATATTCATCATTTTTTATTGACATCTTAAACTCCTCGTCCAACATTTCTGTCTTTGAGGCTGCAACAGGCTCAGTTTTAAAGCTAGTGCCAAAGTGTTTTTAATATCAAATTCATCAAATTTAGTATTTCAATTCATATAATATTTTTCTTATTAGGCTGCTATATTATGTTATTATAAAAACTCTAATTCTCTGAGATTGAAGTTACATAATAAAATTTCAAAATAATAAATATTATATGAGTAAACAAATGTTTTGTTGTTTTTACCTTCAATTGCCCTGATACACCATGTACCCAGGGAGCAAACAAAGACATTTTATTCAGGAGTGTTAAACAAATGCAACGATAAGAAGTTTGAGATTCAAACTTTAATCAGTATCATAGACCAATCAGAAACGGGTCAGACATTCAAACTTTAACTGGTGTTAAACACAGCAGCCTCAGAAATGTGAAACAATTTGCACTCTTAAGTGATCTAACGGAAAACGAGGACAAAGGAACAAGTCTGAGGCTTCCGCGTTTACTGCGTTGCTTTGCGCATTCACATTCACTCCGTTTCATGAACACCTCCAGTCAGACACAGAGCGGAGGAGAGGCGAGAACTACAAAGTGCAGAAAAGTCAAACATCCAACACATTAATTATAAATGGAGCGACGTCGACCTCAACGTTCAGAAACTCAGGCGACAATATCCACGTCTTTTAAACACACAGCCTGAATCAGCAGCAGTGATGCAGACGTTAGCTCTGCTGACGTTAGCTCTGCTGCTACTGCTATTAAGTGCAGCTCGTCTGCTGCTGGTCCAAATACCGACCAGAGCGTTAGTGATTTAACATTAATTCAGATTAGTTTTATTCATGGTGTATTTTTGGAATAACATTAATGCTTTCAAGCAGTGGCGGCACTTTATCGCTCAGCATAATAAAAATAAAAGTCTAAAAACACACGTTAACTTTATCCAAACGCACTCGTCCTTTCAGCTCGTCCAGTTTGGCATGTTTCCTGCTGTCACACTGGCCTTTTACTTCCACAGAGAAAGAATCGTTCGTACATTTCTCCTGGAACATTCCGCATCCACCTTTCTCTTGTTTACACTCATCATGTTGCGTTCACTGATGTCAATGACAGTTTAATATCGAAGTTTTTTGACATGACGTGACCACGTGATGACACGTTCCGCTCGTGTTGTGTTCAAGGACCCTGACCGTGGCCAGGAAAAACAGTCAATTGCCTGTTTTATTCTATATCTGACTAGATTTGGATAAACGTTTTTATAGTAGATTTTTTGTGCGTGTTTATGAAATACCTCGCAGGCACACAAACGCCCCCCTAAGACACGTGAACGCCCCCCTTTCTAAAATATTGCTTGCAGCGCCCAACGTCTTCTGAACGCCCCCTGGGGGGCGCTGCCTCCCCCGTTGAGAACCCCTGCTCTAGGTCTTGGTGTTTTCATGTGGAATTTGAGGGATCTTTGACCATTTATGTCTTTTCCGAAGTGGTAAAAAAATGGTGACCTTTTTTCACCAAATCTGTGTTACAAATGGTAGCAATCCAAAAATTGCAGCAACAACTAAGGAGACATATTTGAGCAAAGAATGGGCATCATATACCGGTACTTCGATCATAATGTTCTAAGCCCTTATACATTCTAAACTTTCCACTTTGAACAGGTGCGTTTCTTACCGACTATTTGTCCTCTCACAGTATCATTGTCGTTTGGGCCCAGCTTATTCAGGTCCAGTCTCTGATCTGCAGGGAAAAACCAAACATGACACATAACCATCGATTAAGCATCTGCCCTCATCTGCCGGATGAGTAACAGATCTATGAATTTTACAACGCTTATCAGATGCCACAAACTGCACAGTGGATTTATAATACAAAGAGAATGGTGGAAAGTGAAAAGAGTGATCATTTTTATCCTCCGTCGCCAGATGAACAGTAGATTTCCCTGTTCATGCAACACTTATATACAAGCGCACATTCCTGGTAGATTACCTATTTGATTACCCAACACAGGACATTTCCAGATAACACAGGACATATGGCCATTTTAGCCGGACAACATTGCGTTTTCTTTTGCTGGAGCCTTCTGTGTCGGAAACCTTGCGGCGTCAATACAGTACCATCGTATACCTTAATCACGGACATCATGAAACACATTACAAACAACATTGAGGTAGGTATGAAGAAATCCAAGAGGTAAAACTATATAAAGACAATCATATACAGTACATCCACACACATATCAGCCAATGTTTTTACACAGTGATAATGCAAGTGTTCCTTTAAAAAGGTTTAAATACAACAGTGTTCTCTGCGGCTTCATCCATTTTGTGTGAAAAGATAAACATTTGGAGACAAAATATCACACATTTTGGATGCAAAACGTGTTAGCGGTCTTGTCGTTTCTGGATAAGCAAGAACTCATTGTCTGCTCAGCAGCACAGGATAGCAGTGCCAGACACCGACAGCACAGAATCACAACCCAGAAAGACTAGACAGGATCCAGACACAGATGCACTCAGCAGTCTCCCCCCCCTCAAAGTCAGACTGGATTTGTCACGTCTGTGGTTTTCCTGTATGATTTTGTATGCATATAAAATGGTGTGTCTGTTTGTAAGCACAGCCTAAACAGAACTAAACAACCCTATAGTTTGTTTCCAGAAGTGTGTGTGCATCTGTTCCGGATATGTGTCTAGACTAAACAGGGATAGTCTAAGCCTTACATGGCTGGAATAGTAAGCAGATCTTTCTCTTAAATAAGAGAAGAATCACAGAGACAGAACATTAACAGACCTTTAACCACAAAGCCTCATCACACAATTAAAATGTCTCAGAGCGAGGGAAATTGTGTGCGACAATAAACAAACTACATAATTTAGTGTTAATATGTGCATGTAGACACGCATGAGCCAATTGTGCTTTAGTATTGATTAATTTAGCTTATGCACATCTGTGTCTCCAAGGTGTGTGCATGTTTGTATGAATATGTTAAAACTGTAGTATCAGTATCACAATCAGCAAATGATTATTATCAAGGATCATTTATTTTCATTCAACACAAGGTTGCACAACGAAATGCAGTTGTAGTCTAATTATACTACACAAGAACAACAAGACAAAACTAAAACAGTAGTGCATTTTTAAATTTGCAATAGGAGGAATGTCAACAGCAGTAACAACAGAAACAGACACGCAGATAATATGGGTGGCATCTTAACATTAAAAATTTTACATCAGGAAAACCGTGTCAATCAATTAGCCATTTCCTCAACAATATAATTACGACACACAAGTAAACATCAAAGCGAGGCAGACTAACATGTGTCTTCAGACAAGTCATTTTGAAAAACTGATTGTGTGTGTGTGTGTTACCAAGTTTATGGGTGCCGAAGTGGGACAAAGGACTCAGAGGTTTGTGTTTGCGATGCAACAGGAAGTAGAGTTCAGTGTAACGCTACACAGACTTCTAGTAAACTAGACGATCATGCCGGATCCACTTTTGGTTTGCAAGAGTGTGTGTGTGTGTGTGTGTGTGTGTGTGTGTGTGTGTGTGTGTGTGTGTGTGTGTGTGTGTGTGTGTGTGAGTGAGTGAAACAGTTAAATATGACTTCTAAGAATCAAGATAATTCCAGTAAAGTCATTTTGAGAGTGTTTTCTCGTGCGTGCGTGCGTGCGTGTGTGTGTCTTGGTCAGACCACAGACTGCGCACAGTTCATGTGTCTGCGGCACAAATGACAAAGACATGGTGATAATGTGAGCGCTGGTGTCTTGTCATAGATCATGATGATTTGTCGAGAAAGTGTAATTTCTGCCATGTTGGCTGTACAGTAAGTGGCTGGTCTGGAGCCTAACTGGAGCCCATACCGTCCGTTTCTGGAAGCTGTGGTTAAATCTAAGGGCAAGGCATTTGACCCCCCGTGGCGTTAAAGTATGGCACGTCAAGGTCCCATGTGGTTTTTAGTCGATTAGAGAGTGAACTTTATGTGCCAAGAATGCCACTTATGAGCAAATTAAAGTTGCTGGGACATATTCCGTACGCTTATGCGAAGTAGGTAGCTTTTTGGAGTTACCGTTGGAGGCGGTCACATTTGGGCCAACAAAACTACAACTACCTACATTCATGGAAGTACCCGACTATGCAGTTTGGTTAAAAAAAATAATCCAACAAAGCAAGCAATTATATTCAGATGGACAACTCCTATAGTGGTTGTGGGGCGTGACTCTGTAGAATGAATGGAAATAAGGAAAAGGCCAGATATATATATAAATAAAGGGGAAAAAAGTAACTATGGTGGTTCTGGTACATGTCTGACATTTTTGTTTAAGACCGTTCAGAAAGATGGATTGAAGGAAAGGAGGAGAATGTGTGGAAGGAATGTTAATTTGACAGTATGTACTACAGTTAAGTGTATATGTCAGTATCAACTGACGGGTACTGCCAACAAGGCAGACATGGCTACCAAGCATGTGGCCATGTGGAAAGTGAGAGTATAAATCAGTTGGAAATCAAAGAGCCGCAGTCTAAAGCCATGCAGACGGGAAACTAACCGTTTGACAATGTGTATGTCTGTGCAAAATCATTTCTGTTCCTTTGTATGTTCCCAACATTAGCCTGGGATCCTCTTTATAACCACACAACTTTCCCAAAACAGCACCCTTGTTCCTTTTTTTGCATCTTGTGCAAAACAGGGCCAATAAGTATATCAGCAGGACAACTTTTCTAAGAATAAAAGCAATGCGTTTCCTTTGAAAGAAAGTTGTTGTGAAAATGAATCGTGGCCATTGATTTAGTCCCAGGTGCCAGATGTCTACAGCAGTAGTTGTTGGAGACACTAGGTCTGGCCCACACATTTGTCTGTCTGACTGCATGTGTTGAAGAGTGCGAGTGTGAAGAGAGGTTAACATAGCTCATCCAACATTGTTCAGTTATTCATTAATTCATTATGATTATCCCGTGGATCATCCTGAACACCCTTCACTAACAAGCCAGACTGGCCTAAGGGCATATATGACCATGCTGGCCAAGGCAAGCATGCAGAAGGAGCACGAAGAGAACAGATACCAGCACCACACAGAGTATGCACTTATGCACACACATACAGGTACTTACAGCCAGTGTCTTTCAGTCTGTTGATGGCGTTGGACAGGAGGCGGACACAGCCGAGGAAACCTGCGCCCTGCTTTTTGTGGATCTTCTTGTGATTCCATACACTGATGGTGATCGAGTCTGCCTTTCCAATATATCTGACAGGGGAAGAGAATGAGCAAAGGAAAACAGATCAATGAGACAGAAAAGAGGAGTAGTTTGCAATCCTGACAATATCTAAAGAATTTCAAAGGATTGAAACATGGTGCATGCCTGTGTGCAGGAGAGGCTCAAATCTCAAAGAGTAAGTTTTCATCAACCAACATGGTATGAAAGATGGAAAAGAAAATACATTTTCCAAAACATTAAAACACAAGGAATAAAACTGCAGAGAAAAAACTGCATCTTTTCCAACTACTTCTCTGTGACAGCCAGAGAACAATACACACCATATTTGCGGTGTAGACTTTCAGACTGTGTAATGAGGTAGATTAGCTGATTTAAAAAAAGTACCTTGTGTGTACGTTCTTGTGCAGATTGGTCTGAGGTCAGTCTAGTCATGGTTGAAGAACAGAGGAAGTCCCCAAGAAGTGCTCCACCACTGACTGAGACCCAGACAGCTACCACAGTAAACACAGTTCAACATTCAAATGCAACACACACAAGCACACGCAAGCTCGCAGCCAGCACCGATGCCAAGCTCTATATTATGCTGTGTTCCACCAGCGAGGAGTGGGGTTTCCCTACTAAACACATCAAAACATATAGATTTGGTATGCAAGTCCAATCATAGAAGTTGGAAAATCGTAGCACTGAAATGAAATGACAACCTTTGTGGGTCTGTTTGTCCAGTTATTCGATCCCTCTCTGATTCTGCCATCTGACATTCTGATCAGGATGCAGTAGCAGAGGTTAGCAACTTGGCACGTTCACATTTTCTCTCTTAGCAGATGATGATGTGTCTAGGCCTGTGTTTTGTTGCATGATGATTATGATCTCATCTTCCAGGCATTTAACATTAGACGACAAGCAGTTTTCTGCGATGAAACTTTCAATTTTCTTATCTAATAAAAGAAGAGTTCATTCAAGGCTTATTTGCCAGAAAGTGGAAACTTAGAGCCACTAATCACTAAAACCTTCCAAACCCTCCATCTTGTAAATGGCTTCTGCCGCACCATAAGGACAGCGGGATATACAGAATATATATTTCACTAGTTCGGAGAACTCATAGATGTCACTAAAGCAGTGCCGTTGTTCACTTTGACAAGACTTATTTTGACTGAGCTCATTCTTGATTAAGCGATATTTCTAATCCTAGAACAGAAGTTCTAAGCATTGTGCGGTTATGTTGCAATTTGGTTCTCTGCATTTTGTGTGCTGTGGTGCAACTCAAATGTCTTCTCTGAGCACATTATAGTGTTTCAAATGTAATCTCATGCTCTTCCCCTTCACACAGTGTGGTAGTGAGATTAACAGGTCAATGTGATGCATAACTGTTGTGCAAAGCATCTTGGAACAACAAAAAAGCTGACGAGACGATGACGGTGTGTTCGAAGATAAGAACGGGTAGAGCTAAATGTTATTTCCTCACTGTGCCAAAAACAGTGTTGGGAAACCTTGACCTCTGACATAACATTGCAGGTGCTGAGGTAATTATTACAACACTGCAATCAACTATACATATGATGGTGGACTGGACGGACGGGCGGGCACACACACACACACACACACAGTCTGGAAGTTCTTCAGCGTAAGTGAAGAAGACAAAGCTAGCAAAATATCAAATGGGGTAGATTGCAATTCATTCTCAGTGGGTTTCATTTGTCCAGTAACTTGTTTATTTAGTTATTTAATAGTCAATGATTTGTTATGAACGTAAACATTTATTAGAATTTTCCATGAAAGAAAAGTTACAAAAATGTTTGTGTGTAATGTTGATTAAAGTTGTTAGAAAGAAAGTAAATTGGCAAAGAAAATAGCAATGGGTGATATCTAAACATTTCTAGGCTTGGTTGTATAAAGACAAAGTTTTTTTTAAGTTATAAATGTTTTTGCAAGTGATAACATAATAGCTGCTAGAGGACAACATAATAAAAAGATGTCCAGCCCCTGGGGGATAAATAAACCCCTGATTAGTATGTCAAATGTTATAAGAGCCGTTAAAGTAATCCATCTCTAGATAATATAAAACATAAAGAAATGAATTAATAATGAAAATAATGTAAGCCATTAGCTGCAGGAAATTCCTCATAGGAATACTGCTTAGGGTTCAAACGGAACAATATGTGCAGGATTCCCCCAGTAAATCTACTTCAAAAACAAGAACCTCCCATATGATTAACTAATAAACGCTAACAATCTTTCTATATCTCTCACACTCACACACACACACACACACACACAAACACACACACACACACACACACGGCAACAACAAAAATAAGGATTAGCACTCCTAATCCTACAGACAACCGCAGAGGCGGGGAAAGAATTCTTGGGTCAAATACAGATTAGCTTTCCAGGACATACTAAAAACCCAGAGCTGCAACTTCCCAAACTTTTTTATTTCCAGTGAACTTGCATTACATTGGGAAATCAAAAATAAGATTTCCTTCCAGATTGGATACATTTCATATTACTGTTGGACAGCCGTTAGCCGTTAACTTCTATAAAGACAAAAATAAATCTGTGTGGAGATTCTACAGCTCTGGCTTGTTCATATCAAATACCTTGATCTGATTTATGTAAATCAAGTTGATGCCAAAGCATTCTTCCTCAATTCCCTTGTTCCTTTCCGTTACATTGAACCGACCACCCTATTTCACTTCACATCACTTCTTCCACTTTTATGGTCTCTTATAATGGAAAATTGTGACTATTTAAGCACAACATTACTTACAAAGTACAATAAGTTCTGGCTGCAATGTAGGCATGTCCGGCAGAAGTTCATTTTGAAGGTGGCTGAACCTTTACAGTCAGTCCAATACTGAGAAAGACAAAACCCTTATAGAACGTACAACCAAAATCATGCCTGTTTCAAAGCATAGAGCAAACAACTTGCTCTCTGCTTCATTCCCGTCTGCTGCGAGTTGGCACAGCAGAGAATGCCAACAGAGAAATCTTCCGCAGGTTAAACCACTACTAATCAATGTCTGGAGTGACTCACTTTTTGATTATACTGTAGGTGGGTATGTCTGCCATACAGGCCTCCGGGGCTTGTGATAAGGAAGGTTGTGATGAATAAAGTCAACTTGTCAACTACTGCCAATGCATTTTTAATATAGATGCCACAGGCAACTGACTGTAGCCATGCTGGTGCCACTGGTATGTTCAACATTTTATTACTGGGGACAAACCAAATCTTGCTCATGCAGTATGTGTGAAGCCTGGTGAGGTGACACAGGCTCTCGTGAGGGGGCATGGTATGAACAGCACAACATGAACTTTCAACACGTACAAAATTATCAAAAAGTGGTGTGTGTGTGTGTGTGTATTCTTACATTTGTTTGCGTAAGACATCAATATGAATTATAGAGCATCAACTGCAGTGAAAACGGTATGTAATTTTTGCAGGGTATGTTTGATATGTAATGTAGAGCATCGAGGCTTCTGGTCATATCAGTGTCATGTGGGGAAAGACCCCACATCCAAAAGCTGGAGGCTGGAGATGGGGGTGTGGAGAGTTGGCAATCTGTCCAGCCCACACTCCCATCTGCTTTCCGCGGCATGTTAGTAATTTCCTGAACCAGAGGAAGAGTCTAGGGAAACATACTCCTCTGAGAGGGTGAGGATCGAGAAGGGGGTAGAGAATTATGTAAAAGAGGGGATCTGAGGTTAATGCTGACAGGGCACAGTAAGCATTGCGAAACAGGTGTGCGTATGTAAAAATGAAAGCGTGCCCCGTTGTTAACGGGAAATGATAAAGGCTTCATATATGTATGGTCACTTAGATAATTCAGAAACATACATCATACGTTCTTTTTCCACAACTGGCTATCATTATAATTAGGGCAGCAATACACAATTATATTCATTATTAATTAAACTACCTAATTTATTGAATATATATTAATTAATTGCTTGGTCTATATAATGTCATTGTGAAAAATGCAGTCCCAAGTTCCCAGATTCCAAGGTGATTAATGAAGAATATTATCTGAGAAAGAAGTTATTTATACAAGTGTGAGTTGTGTTTTCCCTCAAAAAATCTGTTTCGCATGTCTGCGTGAGTCCTGAGATACGAAATGTCTAAAAATGCACTCTACAAGAGGTTTTGTTTGCAAATAAAATGGTTCAAAAGCTTTATAGATGGGTGTTTCTGCACACAGTAAAGAGGCGACTCAATCTGCATTCCTGAAACACTTGTCATAGTATCACACAGAGACGTACTAGAGCAGGACCTCTTTAATATTCTAAGAGGTCCAGTTAGAGAAAATTTCCGCAAGCAAAGGTCCGGAGCAGCATAATGTCTAACTTGCGTTATGAATTAGTGTGAGATATATTGAAGTAGCCTAGTAGCTGTATCAACGTCTGCACGTCATCAACAGCTGACTGTCAAATATAATAAAGAAAGTACAATTTAAAAACATTTAGACGATATGTATTGTCACTTAACATTGAACTATACAGATATATATAATACTGTAGATATGTATAATGTTCTTCTCGGGCTGCATTTAAAAATAAAAGAGAAAATAAATAAAATAGCTTTTTGTGTTGACCCAAAATCCAAGCACCTCTGAGGGAACATGAGCAGGTTGTTGGGCAGTGACTGAAGGAGTCAGGATCCTGCTGGATTGATCATATTGGGCTCTGAGATTTTCTGTGACCTCAGTTCAGAATTGAGGGTACGTTTGGTCAAAAACATTCACTTTTCTCTTCTTAGAGAGCGCCATGTGTAGTTATTTTTCTCTCCCTGTCTCCGGCTTACTCGTCTCTCCCTGTATCGCTAACTCGTCTTTCCGTCTGTCACGCGCCTCTCATCTGTCTGTATTCAGAGTTGCAATGTTTGCCGGTTGGAATGCACAGACTTGATTGACTGAGTAGCATCACGTGGGATGGCTTAACTTGCATGTAATTGGTCTGAGAGTTTCCTGAACCGCTAAACCAGTGCCGTAAAAAACGAGAAAAGCTGCGCTGGTTAAAATACAAAACGCCCCGTCAAAATTGAAAGTCCCTCAATAATTTATTGATTATAGGTCAGAGCAAAACCAGTATGCCGCATTCCTGTGACCACGATGCTTTCTGCAAAGCAAATTTCAGGTGGTGAGTGACCTCATACACAAATCCATCACACACAATGGCTGCTCGCTCTATTGTTACAGCATCAACATTGAAATGTGCGCATGCTCAATAGTCACATCTCAAGAAGTGCAATGTCGGCAAAATAAGTTACTGTCACAACTTATTTGCTGCTTGATACAAAAAGGGAAACTTCAATGATTCTCATTTTCCATGACTAATCCAGTGTTTCCCGTTAATCACCTACAGTCTAGGTAGGCCCGCCAGTTTCATAATGAACTGCATTTATTTCATACTTCATGTTACACTCATAGGGTGGGGTCTGCGTCTGCCCAGCGTAACTGTCAACCGGGACAGACTGTCCTCAGTGCGTGGCGTCTGCAGCAATGACGTCAACCCACCAGACCGTCTTAAATCAGTGTCCGTTTTGTTAACATTGCTTTGTGGGTGTGATTTTTTTTTTTTGCCTTGGCATCACCATTCATATCAATACAACAAATGTGTTTAGGATTAAATTGTTTAAAAGAGCACACAATTGTCTAGCCTCTTAATTTTGCATCCGATTGATGCATTTAACTCGTCTAAAATGTAGCCTACAAATTTTATTCCTGTATTTTTTCCATAATGGAGAAAAAGAAATAGTGTTTTTTCCCAAAATATCTTGCAGCCCCATCTCTCACACTCACACACACACACACACACACACACACACACACACACACACACACACACACACACACACACACACCATTTCTTTCCTTCGTTCTGTTGACTTACAGATCATAATGTTGATTCCACTTCGGGTCCAGCGTATTTCTCACAGTATCTGTTGAGTGGCATTGTCCTGAGCCGTCCACCACCACTTTAGCAAAAGGATCTGGCAACCCTGCGTAAGTAGATAAAGGCAAGTGAAAAGCTTTTGATTAGCAACTGTACAAACCTACTGATGTCTCCAACAACCCTCTTATCAAGGAAATTATTTATCATTTATATCCACCCTGAAGCAAACGTGGACAACGCAAAATCAGTCATCATAAGAGTGATGCAGTTTGCAAAGCATATTCCCTGAAGCACACCTTATTTAGGGGGATTTTACATGTTACCTGCCCTACGAGACATCGTACTGTGCTGGACCTTTGTTATGGGACCATCAGGGGAGCCTTAGTGTTTCCCCTACCATTGTCTTGGCAGGGCGATCCTGTGCATCATATCGATTGCCATTTTTAGTCATTGTTGCATTCCTTTTACATTTACAATTATTGACTGCTGTCTGAGCTTAATTGCCCCTCAGGGATTATAAAGCTTTACTCTACAACGGTAAGGCAAGTCTTTTCAAAGTAACCTATTTAGTTGGAAATCTGATAATGGATTCTTCTTGTTGTGTTTATCCTGTGTGACTCTGCATGCCTGTATGTGTATTTTAAACTTGAGTTTATACCTCTGGGCACCGATACTTCACGCAAGTCAAACCTGTTCAGTCACCCTTATGCTTCCGTTGGACTTCCCTCTTTGTGATTGTGTGTATGCTCGTGTGCGTGCGTTTTAAACAAACATGAACTTGCCATTGTCTGTATCAATGACTTCCAGGTTAATGGAGAACCAAACTGTTAGCTTAATAACACACGACTGTTTCCTTGTCTTTTACCATGACCGTAACTGGCAATTAAGGTAAAGGTTGTGGGTTGCTTAGAGTTATTCTTTTGTGAGAAATGACTCATCAGTGAAACTAAATAATACGTCTCCTCTAACATTAATGCCAGCAGCAGGGGATGGCCTTGTGTCCTGATCACTTAACGGTCAACTAAAAGCAAATAAGAAGCCAGACAGTAAACAACATATTACTTGGGCCTCCCTTGATAACCTACCAGCATTTCAATCGATGCATGTTTGTGTGCACAGTCTCAGTTTACCATTATGGTGCAACACTCTTCAGTTTCTCTATATTCTCATTAGCTTCTAATAAAAATCTAAACATGGCTAGGCATGGTGTGCTTGTACCACTTAACATATTTAAATCTCCTTATTTTCCTTCACTACAAAATGAGCATGATTTGACATGTCATCTACAACAATGCAAAATCAAGAGGATGAAATGTCATCATGACTACACAGCGAAGTTTGAATTTATTCTCATGTAATTGACATTAAGGTGCAATTTCTGTCCAACATTATTTATTTTTTTTAAATAAGAAATTAAGTCTAGTGCTTCTGTAACGGTGGATCTGATACATGTTACTAGAAGTTAGATTAGCGGTGGGTCCCTGTGCGTGCCAAGCCTTCTGGTGTGTATAACAGACAGACAGCTCCTGAAGGACTTCATTTACAGGACGACTTCAGAAGCCAACAAGCTGCCACTGCTGACAAAGCCCATTCTAATGCACAAGGGAGGTACTGGGACAGGAATAGCAACATGTAAAAATAGGCTTTACTCACGGAAGAAGTCTTTCTTTGCCAGGTTCTTTGCACACAGGACTGGAAGAGAAAGAAATACAGAGAGATGTTAATGACAGGTTAAAAATGAGATGTGCACAAATTAGATGAAAAAATAAGAGATTTCTTTTAAAACAGGCCAAGGCTGTATGCACACAAACCTTGGCTTACAGTGAATATACATAGTCAGCTTTCATTGAGTATGTATTCTAAAAGATTATACAGTAGCTCTCTCAACCTGCAATTACAAACTCTCAAATATTCTACTATTGATATTATTTTCAAAGCAGAGATGAAATATATAAACCTTTTAGTTAGGCTTCTTTCTGGTAATATTTTTGAAAAAAGCCCAGCCAACTAATTTTTGTCTTAGCTGTAGAACTTGACAGTTTCCTTTGAGTAATTGCTGCCGTCTTTTGGCCTACATATTGGTTTGTCCATCCTCACTGTCCCATTACAGGCATAGAGACTAGTCTTTAGAGTTTCTCTTTGTAAAATATTGAGTAGACAAGCACTCTTTCCTGTCTGAAGCAAGTCCCTGGGGGTTTGCATCACAGACTACATACAATAGCTTTCAAAAGAGAGCAGGTCTCCGTTTGGGTTTGTCTGCAGTCTTTTTTTTCCCCTCCCTAAATGTCTCCCTCCTTGTGTGTTAGAGCCTCGGAGGGCCTAGGTGAACTGAAGCAGGCTGATGCTTTATTTGGAGCTGGCTAGACAATCCTGTGACAATTATAGAATGAGACAGAGCAAGCCAAGCAGCAACGATTAAGAGCAGTGGCAGAGAAAACCAATATGATGAAGGTAATAAAAACAACAGTGAACTTACAAGATGTAAAAGGGAGATTAATAAACATCACATGCCAGCAGACCAACATCCTAATACATTCTCTGTCAATGAATTGGAGGTGATGCTAAACTCTAAGCAAAGAGACTAGAGGTCTAAAAAACTGTCTAATCTCTCTGCAAGTTCTCCCACCCAACCACTCATCCGCCCATCCATTTTCTAAATTCACTTATTTCTATTTATGGTCAGGGGAAATCGCTTCCACTACATTACCAATGCAGGTACAGGTGACCACTCTCTTTTCCAACCATATAATTGCCTTAGTTTCTACAAGATTGACGTACAAGTTAAACAAAATGAAGTGGAGCAGACCTTCTGCCGTGCCCAGGCAGCTCTATGGGATATAAAAAAATCTGCCTGAAAATAGGAGGTTCAAATAAACATCCCATTTTCGCTCGTCATATTCTTTATCTTAGCATTATTTTCTGCCACGTACCTTCTTCTACCACCGTCTAATAAAGCCACAAGCCATAAATACCACAAAAAAATGCCGTGATCTACAAAACCTCAGATGAGATCTATTGCTTCTGAAAACCGGGCATATAATGCTTCCAAAGGGAATATTGTCCAACATCTACAACACAATGTAAAGCATGTAGTGAAAGTGCTATTTCATGCTGTATGCATTATTTACAGGAGCCAACTACGCACTAGCCTCATTTAGAAAATAAGATGCATAGGCTGTGTATCTTTGTGACTGAAAACACATTTATCCGACAGAGTGTAAGAGAGCTGCTGCAACTTTTTGACTACTTCAATTGTTTATACAAGCACAGAACTACATTAAGACCCCATGCCAAAACAGTGCTGCGCTGGAGACATCAGGTCCATGGATTACACAATAGATCATGTTAGAGCATGTGAACCTGCCACGAAAGAAAAACAAGCAACACTTCCAAAAATCAGGCCAAAGGAAACCAACCTAGCATCACACCCATTCAATGTGTAGACCTTGACGGTGACCAAAACGACAGTTGAGACAGAATCACAAGATGGGAACAGACGATCTCAACACAAACCAAATTACACCGACTGGATGAACACTAACCATCAGCTTGTAAAGGGAAATTACACTGCCAAAGCCGACAGCATGGGCGCAGGCCAAATCGGAGGCAGCCAGAAAAGCCTCCTGTGGGACAAATGAACACCGTGTTGTCGGCAGACACGAGAAAAAACAGGAGAGACAGAGGCCTGAAATCTTGGCAGAACATTTGTGGAGACAAAAATCAACCACAAAAGTTAAAATGGGTCATCATAACCCTCGCCATGAAGCTATGAATGTATGAGCCTATTTTGTGCACATTTTTTGTATCAGTTTTAGTTACAAACTTGATGCTATTTTTTATCACTTATCACATTTAGTGTTACCAAAACAGGTTGTGTGTATCCTTGAGGTATAACAAACATGTCAAGAGCATTCCCTCCTTATAAAACGTATTTATTCCCAGGTTACTAAACTACTTCAAAGCGATGTTCTGTGGAATTCAGTGAACACATTATTATTATTATTATTATTATTATTATTATTACATTTTAAATGTTCTCATAGCTTGTGTCATTTGGTCTGCGGTGGGTGCTCACGGCTGCTGAAGAGGCAATACTGGTAAGTAGCTGAGCAATAATACAGACTTGGGTCTCTGGTTACCAAACTATGCTAATGAAGATTAAGGGATTAACCTGCACACTGCTCCAGTGTCTCAGCCACAATTGCCACAGAGAGGAAAGCCTCTCTCATAGTCATCAATGGCCTCTCACCAACTGTGCAGCCAGACACAGCAGGCTGCTGCTAGTGACAATGGGGACAAATGGGTTCAAAAGGGGGCATAAATTAGACAATGAAGCAATAATGACAACCAAAGCCAAGGTTATAAAACTACCAGCAAGGTTTTCATGATTTATGAAGGAACAAAGTAATATGGTAAAACCATTTGATTTTATTCCAGGGTTTCTACATAGTACATGTTCGATTTATCAATAATATTTATAAATTAGTGCTACAACAGCCTGTCTCACATGATAACTATGATAATGTAGGCAACAGCAAGGTGTAAGGTAAAGCCATCTGGACATGTGTGCATTAGCGCGTTAACCTTAAGTGTTCTTTACGCAAGGGAGCTGCATTATAAATGGCTGATGAACTTCCCATTACTGAAATCCTGAGATCCTCTTCTATTAAAGAGCTCCTCGGCTTTGTTTCAGAAAGTTTCTCTGTTCAACCTTTAGCAATTCAGCAACTGAGTCGTTATATAAAAACACTGCCATCACAAATAGAGCAAAGTACAAAAAGATATTAAAAAAAGAACTGAAGTGAAAGAAAATATCAGTTTATTTTGAAAACAATGGCAGACTGAGAACTATTCTTAAACTGCCCTCACATATTTCAATATCTGTTTACAGAAGCTCCATAAGGATTCAGATAACATGCCTAAATATGTTGATAATCTTAATGGGGCTTATGCATACTCCACCACAGTGAACTCTAGCATCAATGAGGAATCAAATCTCATCTCAGCGGCCTGTGGGGATGCAGCAGTGTTGAATAGCTGCCACATGAGCAAACAGGCCACGATGACCCAGGGCTGGCAGAGGACCAGACTCATTCAGATCCTAACACAGAAAGCTAGGTCAACTAGGAATCAGTAAACGACCAGCAAGCCCTGGGGTGAAGCTGCCCTCAGTGTTGTCCGTGGATCATCATCCCCACCACAAACGCTCACTTTAACAGTAAGAGGAGAAACAATAAATTGGTCCTGTAAACTGTTGATGAGTAGATGACGAATGCTACCGTCACCAGGGACTCTTCTAAATATTTGGGAAGGTGAATCTGCGTTGATGAATACTGTATGAACGACAGTCTCACAACTAAGTTCTATTCTGGAGACAGTCGAGGTAGCTGATCCTCCCACCAGGTTAAAGATATTGGTGGCAATTGCATCCCGTTAACTTTTGTACTAAAGCAAGATGAATTGGGTTGTTCTCTACATTCTCTAGTGTTGATGTGACACTTTCAAACGAAAACTATCAGATTTCAATTCAATTTCAAATCATTTTTTTTTAGCGTTCAAGATCTCACTTTCAGACAAGACAGTAATATGACACATTTCTCTTTAATTAAATAAAACCTACATATTACTCTGTATTTGGTCAAAATCTTCTAAAATGCTCCTAGAACAGAAGAAAACTGTTTAGAGCTCACTTTCAGTTTTAAACTAAATATTGCTGATTCAGTAATTTGACCATCCACAGTTGCACTCATCTTAAACGAAGCTGTGATAGCACTTAAAGGGTCCAAATGGGTCAACTCGGTTCCACTGTTTATTGAAAGGATTTGAAACAGCTGCTGTTTTGGGTCCATGTGTAGGTGAGTCACCCCATTGCACAGTCTGAAACAAGCCATAACTCAGTCACACCAAACCAAGCCTATCCATCCAAGCAAGTAACATGCTGGGATAATGCCTTTACCACTGTCTGGTAGCTAAAGGAGGTGGAGACAGACAGTGCCTGTCATTGAGCCAGACAAATTATGTTGTAGGCTCCAGAGGTCAACCATAGCTTCCCATCGCCGGGGGAACTGGTAGAGTACCGTTTAAGCACACATCCAAAACCAGCGTTTGAGACTTTAAAAAATATTTTATGGATATGAAAGTAAAGAAACAATTTCTCAGTGACTTTGAATGTGTAAAATCAGTTAGAGGCTAGAAAGAGTAATACAAATATGTTTTAAAGATGTAATCTTTGTGTGAATATCATGCTTGTCCTGTCGCCTCATGTCAACAGGCAGGATGAGCTCAGCCATTAGTCTGATTCCCTGTGAATAGATTAAATAATAATAACAAATAGATTAAATAATATATACGGTCTCATGCTACAACATTTGGTCACAGCAAAACATTTTAAAATGTGTATTCATAATGTTATATGTTATATTAGTCTGTAGTATGAAACATCTCTCTGCACTAGGACTTAAACTAAACATAAATACAACCCCATTGATGAGACATTGCAATATACATAAATCACTGCAAAAATTATGTATGATAATTATGTGTATTTCAAAAAGCAAGGCTCTTAGTATGCATTACAAAATGTGCACAATGGGCCTCAGACCACAAAGGGAGGCAGTTGGAGGGGGGAAGCTTTGCATCGTCTCCGTCTGTCTGAATACAAAAGGTCAGGCTGAAGGTTGGCATTAGTTCTGGTCAAAGGGTGAAAGGTCTTAACAGACAGGAGCGTTGCTTTCCCAAGGGAGACTCCATTTGTAAATGCTGCTTAACGCCTCACTCTGTTGGGGAAAGGGGTAGGAGGTGGAATAAGTCAGATGGTCAACTCCTTTGAACCCAAAGAGGATGCTCTCTTTGGAAACCGCACCACAGTTTGATGAACCAGGTGATTTACTTTAATACTGCAGCACAATTCACAAAATGTAAGATTTATTTTAAACAACAAATGTTGCTCTCCCACACTTAATTCAGAGTGCTATGGATCTGTCATTCATGGTGGCATTATTCACTCTAAAGAGGAGTTTAGTTTGCCTCTTACTCTGTAAACATCAAAACCACAGAGCTGGGCTGCTCTGTCCTAGACCAAAGGGTATGTGGTCAGTAGATGATTGCGTGATTGTGCACTGCCAACTCCACAGTCAAGTACAGGCATTTTGTGGTCCATTTGGTCAATTAATTCTCTGGAAGCTCTACAAGGACAGGAAGTCAACCCGTGCTGCATGCACATCCAGTTGCTGCACTTGGGTGCTGATACGGTCAGAAAGAACACAGTTTCAGAGTAGCGGTGATCCAAGGATCTTTTTATTTCATCTTTAGTTTAGTGCATATTTGGTTCTTGTACAGCTGGTGTAAGAGGACATGTAATGACAGAGGGATTAGACTAGATTTTTGGGATTGCACAGGTGTATGTAATAAAGTGCAATCAAATTACCTTTTTGGCATTTAAACTAAATTAAGTGCAATTTCTTAGTCTTAATGAACCCGTCAGTGAGTCTCACAGCTAATCAAGTTGTGGTTCTGTAATGAGCTAATGCGTTTGTTTAATTATGTGCTGGTCTTTAAATCAACACAACATTACTCCAATAAATGTGAAGCGTTACCAAATATTAGCATGGTCAACAGTGTGGTCGCGGGTTGTTCAAAAGGAAATGTTCAACACACTGGAGTGCGACTTTGGCTGTTTAGAAAGCCCGGAAAAGGTCTCACAGCTAAAAGCCCACAGTGCAACATCTTTCAGGGTGAAAGAAAGCTTCTATTCTTGCATTTCTGATAGACAAATACAGAGGATTAACTAATTTCCAACAAAACACAAGACAATAGCAAACAAAAAGGTTCAATTACCTAACAGTCTGTACTTAGAAACAGGAACTGGAACATAACCTGGTGGAGCTCAATTAAATGCAACCTAAGCAGAGTCGGGAAAATGTCAAATGTAAGTCATTAGCCTTTGAGACATATTTAACAGCTCAGGTTGTGATGTCAAGTTTGATCATTAACTAGATCATTTTGGACATGGATCTATCTTAGGGGACAACTGCTTCCTTGAGGCTTGCAATGACCTAAAAACAGCATGCCTGTCCAAAAGTGTGACGTAATGATTACAATGTTTTATTCAATACATCTCCAAAAATCTAGGTTACCAAGTAATGAAATGTGCATGTGGCCCAAGGCCAGAATTTGATTCCTCTTACCTTTGCACACACACATCAGGTAGCTGCCAGCCAATGTGGACTCTGTGCAATGGCCCCGGCTGCTTCACGCAGCTATTTCACAGGGTTTCTACACTTCCAATTTTGAAAACATCCTTTCGTTTTAAAGCATCATTGCTTGAATTTAAAACAGCAAGAGTAATCTTCTCTATAAAACAAAAACATGCTGCATCACATAGTCACAGTATGCGGCATATTATTTACTTTCTTTTGAAAAAAAAGAAAAGAAAAAAAATCTCTTCATCTGAAATAATAAAGGGTAAAACTGAATAAAAGTCCCCCCGACTCATTAGTGTCAGTCATTCTGATTGGCCCACATCCTACGTCCCTGTTATGACTCTTGCTACAGCCCCATGCAGTCTCATTCACAGCATTGTTCAAAAGTTAAACAAAACACTTCCTCTTCCCGTCCTCACGCCTCCCTGGCGGGCTCACTCACGAGAGCACACACATTGGAAAAATGTCAATCACAAGTACTCTGTGTGTACGTGACCAACTTTATGCTACAACAACAAGCACGCTGCAAAAAATAATGATGTGTGGTATGAATTAGAATTTATGAGTGTCCAAAATAGGGCAGTGTCGCAAAACTGGGGATCTAATCTACATTGCACTTCCTCTGGAAAGCCATTACTAGATTTCCCAACTTCAGCCTTTCTCCAGCCCAGTGAATGCTCAGGATGCCAATTATGTCATTCATTTGAGAGGCCAGCAGTCTACAGCTGACACTCCCCCTCCTCTCTGCTCCCTGAGGAGACGCCAACAATCTGGACTCAGGAATCTGCAGTGGAACGTAGTCACTACACAGAGGAGGAGGGTTGGGTTGGAGAGGGGTGAGAAGGTAAAGACAAAATGTTCATCTGGAGGCATCTACGGTGGAATGGAGAAGAAGAGGGAGGGAGGAATGTGAGGAGGGGGGAGAGAGGTCTATCTAGAGTCACAAATCTGTGGAATGCAGACAGTCGAGGAGGAGAAAGGGAGAGAAATATGAGAACGCAGAGGAAGTGGAAGAAAGTGGAGAAGTTAATTTGGACCAGGTACTTTTGATAGTGATGACATTCTGGCAACATTGTTAACACTGAGGGAGGAGAAGCAGGGATGGCGGAAAGAGATAAGAGTAGAGGAGGGATACAATAATGACTAGAAAATAGAATGTATTGGAAATGTATTGTGCGCACATGGGATATTTAACGTTCGTCACATTTTCTTACAAGTCTGCTCTTAAAAACTCCAAATGTTGTATTTTTAGGTGACCTTTTGATTTTAGTTGGCTGACATTTACCTGCCATGAAAAAAAGGTTCAACCATTTCAACTTTGATGAGCTGTGTTATTTCCATTCTCTGCAATATCTAGAGCCATCTTAACTATCAGCATGTATGCCTCTGAAATACAAGTGACACCGTGTCAGTTTTTTTTCTCTTCTGGTTGATAATGAATGCTTCAATAAATGGGGTCTGGGATCACATTACTATATATTACAACAAAAATGGCCAGACATGGATATAAGGTGATGTGTAAAAAGAGACTGAAATTAAGAACACAGGGAATAAGCTAAAAGCATTTAAGGTGGAAGCAAGCTGCCATATAATGAACAGATGGAGTTTCAATGGTTTGAAACCAAAGAAGACAGGTGACATGAAACAGAGAAACGGATGGAGGGAGGGATAAAGACATAAAATAATTAAGGGGGAGGAAATAAGCCGGAGGGATTCAAGCTCATCTAAAGACTGAGTCACAAAGTAAATTTAATATGCATACAGGAAGCAGACGTTGGATTTAGATACAGTCAGGTGTAATATCATACCACAGTAAAGTCATTCCCATATGACTCATTAGGTACACTAACAGCGTGTCTACGGGGGTGGCCTTTCAGCAGTGTTCTTTAGTCGCTATCAGCTTAACCTATTGCCCTATTAACCCATCAGTAAACTAACCTATTACATAAAAATGGAGAAGGGCACTAGCGAGCAAAGCCGTGCTGATCGGATGATCACTCCACCAAACATCTGAGAAGCAATGTGTGGAAGTATTTTTGGGATCTTCATTTTCAGGATGCTTCTGTCATTTTACATGTGTAACTACAGTGCTTGTGTATTGGACATCGAGTGCTGCCAAAACGCGGGTGACCTAGACTCAATACTGTGCTTTAATGCATCCTGTGTAGACGCACACAAAGCAGTGAAGCGGTTGTTGCTACTCTGCTAAGGTGCTGCTCATACAACCCCTACTGTGTAGGCGCAAAGCTGGGAGATGGATTATTTTATCTGCACGTGCTTTAGATGATGTAGGTTGGTCCAGTCTCTTTATGAGCACGGACCGTTTGACCATACCGTATATGATTCATGCAACAGCTGTCTCGGGAATGCAGCCAAACGTGATTCTAGTCAGTAATTAAGAGCAAAAGACCACTGCATATTATTCACACAAGGTCAAATGATGTGGGTTTGGACTGGAAAAGGGTTTTCCTTGCATTGATATGAGGCTAGGGAAGGGACAAAAGAAGACCGCCATGACATGGAAAAATATGTTGCTTATTGAGATTATAGTGTGTTGGAGTTTTGAGGTTCAACCAACTGTAATTACCACCTGCAGCTGTTTGCCTAACAATTTCAGATGTAAAAAAAACAAAAAGCCAAAATTCAGGTTAAGACAATCTCGTTTAAAAAGTAACTATTTTCACATCCGCCAAGAAGGTCATGTTTTTGGTGAAAGGAAAGAAAGAAGCCAATACCAGTGTTTCCCCTAGATGAACTGCTTCAGTGACACTGAAACGTGCATATACATTAGATAAATAACATAAGCGCTTAGTTTATTTAATGAAAGAGCACCTGTTCAATGTGAAAGGAGAGATATATATGTGTGTATATATATATATATATATATATATATATATATATATATATATATATATATATATATATATATATATATATATATATATATATATATATATATATATATATATATATATATTATATATATATATATATATATATATATATATATATATATATATATATATATATATATACACATACACATACACATACACACACACATACACACACACACACACACTACTATTTGTCTATGTATGCACCATTAGCCATTAAAAACAAGGGAATGAGAGAAGACGGGGGCCGAGGAAGAGGACGACCACGATTAAGTGGAAAACCGTATTCAGATGTTTGGGGTGGGGAGATGGAGATCCGGAGAGCACGAAGGAGGAGGAAAAAAAGCAATAAAAAAGGAGAACTGCAGTCATGGACGAGAGGAAAGGGAGAAATAAAAAGAGAAGAAGGCTGAGAAATATGAGCAGCAAAGAGGCGATAAAGAGGAGAGGGGGTGATGGAGCGAGGCAGAGATGAAGCACTGAATAATACAACATGCCAGTTATCTCTGCATCCCACGTTGGGAGCAAACAAGGACAAAAACGGACAGCCTATGTATTGAACAAACTGGTTGCAGTCTTTGACTCCAGAAAAGCATAATTCACACACTTAATATGCTCTCAGACATATTTTGATTCCTAAGACTGAGACTGTAAAAATACATCAAATCTCTGTAGGTCTCAAGTATATCCTTATAAGGCAATAATAAATAAGAAGCACCATGCCTCACACACACGCACACACACACGAAACTGAGCTAGTCTGGTGTCAGTGTGGCATGCTCTTGTACATATGGGCATACAAAAACCAATATGGTCCAGCTACTGGGGAAGTGTATCGAATGCACAGAATATAAAGTAAATGCCAGCTGTACCTGATAGCTCTCTATTTATGTAATTATTCTATTTACTGTCCTGTTGACAGAAGAATAGGGCCTGAGGAGCAACCTCAGAGGCATGTGGTTAGAAGTGTGAGACAGAATGGTGCGAGACAGGCAGTGACTGTGACGATGGAGGTAAAAGAGGCAGACAGCGCAGCGAGACAGAGAGAGCGCGAGAGATGTGGCAGTGTATGCCCCGTTTCCTGTCATTCCGAGTATGAAGGACATGGAGAGAGGTTATGTTAGGCTGCAGTAGTTTTCCTCATCTCTGTGTACACATAAATATTCAGCTGAGTCAGACGGAGTTTGATGGCAGAGTCCGAGGCTTTTTGTTGTGTGTGGATGGAGAGTGGTGACGAGCGGCACAGAAGAGCATCTATAACAAGACAGCAAAAACCTGACACTAACCATATTTAGATTATGTGGACTGCAATAATCAAACAGCTGAACTTCTAAAAAAAAGGAGGACAGCACTTTAATTAGCATGGTGAAACATTGTTGTATACAAAACTATTAACTCTTATTCCCATTTTCATGCAACAGATCAAATTACTGACCTCCACATTCTGTCAAAACTCAATTCTTGCCAGTATCCAACTTGAAACTCTATTCTCTTATGATGCACAGAGCTCTACCCTTGTGGCCCTCTCTGTAAAAGTTCAATAAAGCACTGCTTTGTGCTGTCGCTTTTACAGCTATTTTAAGCAACAGATTCAAACTGTAAATGTGTCATCAAGCTGCTGGATGTTGCAAAATGTTGTGAAATCTCTGACAATCAGTAAAATAGAAAATAGCCTTCAAGAATGCAACAAAGTCTACTCAGTGTCCATCTATAATAAGGATGTGATCTCTTTCACAAAGAAATTAGGTAATTCCCGATTCAGCAGTACCAAAACATGCCTATTGTTGGGTCAACTCCTTTATTTCTTATACATGATAGTAAGCATTGAAGGCATTATCTTTTTTTTTTTTTTTTTTACTTCTGCACTGGGAAATCCTGCTGTTATTATGATCATGTTAAGAGTGGAGTGGGATGGAGTGGCACACTGGCGCCGTCCGAGCTACTTGATCCTCATCTCCACGATAGAAACCTCTGCATCACTCACGTCCTCCGACTGTCCCTCTCCCACACAGAAACTGAAAACACAGACTCAGAGTGAAGGGGATGCAATTTGAGTGGCAGTGTACGCGAGTGTGTGTATGCGTTTGTACAGTAGACATGCTGAGTGGTCTACCAGACACACACACACACACACACACACACACACACGTGGGCAGTCTGACCGCAGAAACAGTAGCAGGAGAACAGTGAGGGGGAGGAAAGTGTGATCTCTAAAGTATAACCTGTCTTCCTGCTTCAATTGGGTTTAAAACAAAAAGCAACCACTAAAAAGTGAAAAGCCTTTCATTTATTCACAGGCAAAAACTAGTTGATATTTACAACTCTAGCCTGGCAACAGATTTTATTTTACTTTCGCTCATTAGGATAGCATTCCTGTTAGTTTTGGATGACAGCTTTAATTAATTTTTAGAAAAAATTATTACAGAATTGTTTGTTTTATTTATTAACGGAGTTCTTTGCATTTTTCAAGTGCATAAAATTAGAACTAATTTATTACTTCTGCTCGGGGGTCTCTGGAATCCCCCAACAGACTCCTAAGGGTCCCCAAACAAATGTTGACAAATACTAAGTACTGCACGGTGGTGAGGGACCGGTACAGGAAGTGTGTACGTGCGTGTGCACATGTGTGTGTGCGCACATCACAAGTTGAGAACAGATAAAGACAAGAAAAATACAGCACACTGGAGCCACACCGGCAGAGTCGTCTGTCAGCTGTCTGGACTAGATCCGGGGGTGAGTGAGAGGAAGGAAGAGAGAGAGAAATGACAGAGAGATGAGGGACATCCTGTTCCAGAAAGAAAAGAAAGTAAAAGACTGAAGAGAAAAATACAGCATTCAGAGACACTGCAGTGGAGAGATAGAGAGTTTAAGAAGGGCAAGGCAGGATGCAGTTTAAGAGCAAGCGCAATACTGCAGAAAAATCACATTTGTACACCAATTACCTGCCTTTTCACATGTTCCAAATTAAAAAAATGTAAGCCTCAAGTTTTTGCCTCTTCTCACAACGCTCAAAGGCTGTCGGAAATATTATGCTCTCAGCATATGAAAAGAAAAGGTGATATTTCTTCTCCATATTCTGTAGGAAAATCCTCCAGAAGCACTTGGAAAGTTTAATGTATTCTGCATATTGAAGACCACCTCCTTTCCAGTCAGAGGCTGTTATGCAATAGTGAGGTGTTCATTATTTCCATTTTCCTGCTCAAAGTACACTGATGCCACCAAGTTCAAAAGTAATTTAAAAAGCAGATAAAACTAAGGACTGAAACAACCAAAGTCCAAGAACAAAAGTTGTAGAAAGCCATCCAAGTAAAAGCATATTCATAAGCTATTGTGATGTACAGGAGTATACAGGAAACCAATACAAAACAACATAAATTCATAAAATACATTGTGTTATTTGTATTAAATTGATTTGCTTGTTGTTCCAGTAAAGTCACAAGTTTTCCCTGAGCCCAACTCTCAGCAAAATATCCTATGCACAAAACGTTTTAGTCCAGTAGAAAGCATGCAAGCTCCCTGTGTGTTGCGTGGTAAAACACAGGTCATGAGTGGAGAACAGTAAAGCTGAGTTATGAGACTGGCAGCGCCCTGTGAGATTTCATTACGGAGTCGCAGTCTCCTCATATGCCAAATTCTTCCTAAAACACGCGCTGTGTTTGTTGAGATATATAGAGAGTGCCTGAAAATGCTAAGCCAGCTTGAATTGATCATTTATAACAAAACGTTTATTCAAAACAAAATCATTACGGCACAATCAGATATCAAGTAGCATCCATCGAAGCATCAATAAGAGGGTTGACCAGCTGCACACAGCCAACATCTCTCCAGAGCAATGCTCCTTTATGTCTGCCTTGCTGTGGTCATGTTAAATGTGCTAATCCTAATAGGAAAATCCATAAGTCAACTCAAAACAAATGTATCAATGAAAAGAAAGGGGATATAATTCGACCCACCAGAGACCCGGGGGTTCCCCCGCAGCGTGAAATACGAGCACACATGGAAGCTACAGATCTTTCTAAGTTTTAAAACTTAACCAGGCAAATCAAAGTGCACACACATCAAAGTGTACATAAGTACAGTTTCTGAAATTCCTTGTGTCCAAAGACGCACGCACGCAGTATATGCTATTGATAAAGACTAAACAAAGCTGGAGGAAGTTTGGGTATAGAGCTCAGTACTGCAAAATCTAACCACAACACAGTGACCGCAAACATTAGAGGCAAGATCAAGCAGACAGAGAGACACATCATCCCTTTCTTAAGGGCTGTGCACACAGACTAATCTATAGTACTGAATATTTACACAAGAGGATAATTCAGCACAACATTCACAGCAAGATGACTCAGAGTTAACACTGCAAATGAAACAAAGGTCATGAACTAGACAAATGATTCTTGCCGCAGACTATGCATTATCACATGGAGGCATGCATGAATGCTATCTGATCACCTGCTCTCTTTCCTGAGGCCAGATGTTATGTTTTTTGGGAATGCGCCAGTTAATCATCAATGTTGTTGGTGTAGCCAATATTTTCAAGACAAAGGTGTTCAACTCATATTTCTCAAAGTGTGTGGGATAGCAGAAATGTTATTCGGTATTTGAGGAAATTTCTTCAGGATTTAGGAATATTGCAGCAGTGCCTTTTAATCGTCTCATAACTGGGTCAAACTGCCAGAGCCTTGCTTGTTCCTAATTTAAGCTGGTGCCAGGGACACATAAAACAGAGAGCAACACCACAAACGCGTCACAGTATGACTCACATCCATTGTGTGTTGATGAATCATCATCCCAACTCTGATCCACACTTCAACTGTCAAAACTCTGTATTGTTTAAGAAGCCACTTGGAAAATGAAACCGCTTACACATAACACAAAAAGTTACACCACAAGCACATGCATTCTCCAAGTCCCCACACTACCAGCAGCTCACAATGTGTTGATTAAATGTGACTGTGTAATCAGCTTTCATTCAAATCATACGGGGAGGCCAGCAAGCAGAAATAATACTACCAATTTAATCCATTCAAGGTGAGGATGAAGAAGTGAGTCAGAGAAGAAGTGTAATGAGACTGATTTTAAATAAGTATAACACACCTGCCAAATTAAAATGGCAAACAGAGAGAACTACTTCCAAATGAACAAAGCAACTCGGTTGTCGGTTTCTCACAGTCACCATAGTGCACTCTCTATGCAACATTCATTCCTTATATTTTAGGAAACCCGATAGTCTTAATTTAGCTCAACATCGCGTGCTGGCATTACATCCTGTGGAGGCTTGACCGTGTATAGGAGTGCATCTGTGTTTTACCCCCCCCCCCCCAATCACACACATAAGATTCAGCACCAGTTTCTAATGTTAGAATAAGGAGGACACACACACACACACACACACACACACGATGAAAAATGTGCATGTGCGTTTCCTTGCTTGCCTGTGTGTCACGCACTCACACAGAACAGGAAGAATCCTGAGATGATTCTTCCAGTCGTTCCAGGCTTGCTGCATGCCAACTGGAGGCTAATGGGGGAAATGGATCACACAGACAGACTTTCTTCCTCACAGCATAGTGCGGCCAGGAAGCCATATTTGTAAGGAGGTGAGAGATGGATTCATCCCCTTGTACATCTCATGTCATTCACCCTTGAGAATCTCCAAATTCCATACAAAGAAGGAAAGCGAGCGAAAACACCCTGTTCGCTTTCAGTAAATCATACGCCAACTCTCAATGTGCAGGAGACAGAGGGGGAACTAGACCAATTGTCATCTCCCTGCAGTGTTAGAAATAACAGCTTTCAAATCCAAGATTGCTCGCTTTTACAAGCTTGGCAGCAATCTCTGTGGGGACACGACGACACACAGCAAATTCAAACTACAATGTTTTTTTTTTATTCATTGAAGCATCAAAGAGCAGCTGTCCCAGATAAATGTTTCAGATGGAGAAGCTTCAAAAATGCCTTTGGGAGAAGTTGGAAGGTGGCATTTGAATGCAGTTGGAGATTACTAAACTGAGGATG
The DNA here is from genome assembly GCF_900634415.1 of Cottoperca gobio. NCBI lineage: Eukaryota > Metazoa > Chordata > Actinopteri > Perciformes > Bovichtidae > Cottoperca > Cottoperca gobio. Next base: position 14,337,817 of record NC_041355.1, read on the forward strand.
AAATCAGTCAAAATCCTAAAGTGTGTGTAAACTCGCCCGAAGAAAATTCTAAGCCACTGCCCTAGCGAGAGGGGACCCCGGTGATGGAGGCGACAGCACACTACAAATTCAGCTGTCTTATATCTAGGAAAAGCTTCACTTAAGTGGAGGAAAGTTTCAAGAACAAAGCCAGTCCAATTTTATATAACCGTGAGGAACACAGCCAGAATAAAAGGAATGACCGGAGCTGGTTGATACCGAGCCATTGTTTTACTGTGATTTGATTGGCTCATGCTTCAAAGTAAATGTATGGTGGCCAGCAGGGATGAAGGCTGGGAAATGGCAATGGCAGTAGACTGCATATAACAGATGCACGACCAGTACATCTTTTTGATTGCATCGATTTCAAAAACAAATTTTGAACATATCAGTCTGGGCTTTATTTAATTTTGGAGGCTTGTTGACTAAACAACTCTTGCCAATAATTCCAAATTGCTTATCAATAACCTGAACCATTAACATAAACCCCAAACAATGACAAATACAATTATGAAGCACAACAATAGTGGCAAATCTCTTAACTTCCTTAGATCCAAGCTTTTGGTTTAGCCTATTCTAAATCTCTGATGGAGAAGAAAACATGTAAACTATGAAAGAGACCACAGAGCAGAAGAAGCAGACGTTGGCTGGTATGCAAAGTTAGGTCTAAATGCATACAGTCTCAGACATATAAATAAAGTGTGACCACAACTAAACACACAAGTCTAAATGAATGTAGACTTTGCATCACTGATCATCAGTGTAAGCAGCCGTTCTGGTCACTCTGTCATTTGAACCCCAATATCTCACTCACTCACACACACACACACACACACACACACACACACACACACACACACTTTCTCTCGAGTAAAGGACAGACAGAGGATGTGTTTATAATCGGGAAAGACTCACATTTCCTCTCTGAGGTTTCACATTCCTGGGATTCTGTCTGAAGACCACTGCAGCCCATTTAAAACCATTCCCCATATGCGTGTGGGGGGACCCAGGGCATGCAAGCAGGGTCGGTTTTTGAGCTTCGAGAGTCAATTTGTCTTTCCAGTATTAATCTGAGTTTCAGAATTCATATTCATCACATAATGTAGTTTACCCTACTAAAGATTATACCATGAAAGAACACCTGTCGTTACGCGATGCTGTTAAATAATACTGGTCTATCCAAAATACAGGTAAAATTGAGACATCTTAGGTTCCCTCTTGTACCCTTCAGTTCAGCAGATGTCTCTTCTGAACACCATCAGATTTATTATTTGCCACCAGAAGATGGTGTCGGTGAAGGGCTTGAAATGTGGTCCCCGACTAAATCCTTCCATGCAAGTTATACAGAAAATGCTACAAATGCCATCTTCCTCCTGCAAGACCACAGCTCTTCAGCATAAACTACAAACATGCGTGTACCACATAGTATAGTGGTATATCTAGTATATGTTGCTCCACTATTCATCTTCATAGAGCAAATTGAAAGGCATTATCGAAATGCATCAAGGCCTTTGGGAATGGCAGCAATGTGCGATAAGATGTCGGCTTTTTTTTTTTGGTAATATGTGATTCCACATCCACTAAAGCCCAAGTATAAAGCATCACACAGCATGTCCTCTACCTTCTGAAATGTTCCTGTAATATGATAAGACAAGTCTGATTCATGATTACCGTAAGATGTAGTTTGTTTCAATGACGATACGGATAAACAAGTGTTAAAATAAATAACCAAATAAATGACCCTAAGAGACCATATGAATAAATGGACATTAGCACGGACGTACCGACATCAAGTTTAAATATTTAATCTAAACTAACCTTTGAGAGAAACCCATTAGTAACGATACTAAATAACGTTAGCCGGCTAGGTTAATGCAACATAAACAGCGTTGTTTTAACAGCTAATATTTGCTAACGAGCAAGGCTCATTGTCTTAAATGTTGCTTAGTAGGTCAGCGTGAGTTACATTCAAGTACATTTTAAGTGCAAATACAAAATAAACATGAGCTAGAATACGAGTTGAACATTTTAAAACCACACAAGACACATGCACCAGTGTCCAGCGGCACAATCAGCAGATGTTAGCTTGGTTGGCTAGCAGGCTAACTTGCTAACATTTCCGAGCGGCGCAGGATGGGGTTTAAATGTGCTTACCTGTCAACCGCAGCTTTACTGGGCCATTTCTCCTAACTCCTTGGCTAGACATTCCCCTTTGTGTTCCAGCTTGATGAAAATTTACTAAAAGCGTCTAATTCATGCGTCAGTCTCAAAATGGTATCTCCCAAAACAATCCCTCTGCTAGCGTGGGGTAGCTTGTAGTATCACCATAGCAAATCACACTGACTGTGTATGCAGCATAATGGTATCAGAATAACATCGCCGGAATAACACTACCACGGGACCCCTGAAAAAAAATATAAAGTACTAATTACGTCCCAAAATGCCGTTCACACCGAGAGCCACGGGTGCTCATAAAAATCAACAGGATGGTGTACCCTCCATCCAGACAGGCGTCTACTCTGCCCGTGCTGCTTAAACTGAAGTTGGTCGTGACTGAACTGCAGGCAGACAATATAGGAGCACATCCGGTACTTCAAAATAAAAACATCAAATGTTCTTCTTAGTACTACTTCAGACAACAAAGGGCACGCTAACTAATATGACTATAAATAATAAATGTGTCATTTATAATTTTTAATTTAGTAATAAACTAAACGCTTATGTTATTTATCTAATTCATGCGCACGTTTCAGTGTGTACTGCGTTGCTTTGCACATTTACATTCTCTGCTGTTTCGCGAAGGGCGGGGCTCCCGACACGCACACGCACGCACAAAGTCTATTTAATTATTGTGTACTCGCCACTTTACTTTCTTGTTCTTTTGCTGTAACAACGTATATTTCCCCGTTGTGGGACTAATAACGGATTTCTCATTCTGACACACACACACACACACACGTACACGCGCATGTGCATGCACGCACGCACGAGGAGAGAACTACAAAATATCAGTAAATACAATTAAATATATATATACACACACGTATATACACACAATTTTGGAAGTCTATTATAAATATCTTCACACGTTAAATGTAATGTCTCTGGTACACAGGATACCACCAACAGGGGCCAAAAATGAAGTCAATATATTATGATCAAATATAAGGCCAGTTTACATAGTCTGTCACAATCAACAAATAAACTAAATATGCATGATGGTTGATATGTAGATGCAGGTCTACAGTGATGAAAGTTATTTTAACATTAAGTGTCCAAGCCTGGTTCGGCTCCTTAGCTATGTTTCATATATTATAAGGCCATATAGTGTAAAATATTGTGAAACAGATTTCATTCATAAAACAGTTTACAGTGTACTATAGACACAACAGAGCCCTTACAACATGTAGTCTCACAAGTATAGAGAATAACCACAGTGTCACCTAGTGGTGACATGGACACAGAATCACCTCCCAATCCCCACAGTTCACCTCCTTCACCAAATAAATTAGGCACATTTCCTTGTTCATAGCCTGCGTGTGTCTGAAACATCCAGCAATAAGAAGAAAAAAGCCTTGTGCATGAGTAACATTTATTTACAGATATTTCTTTAAAACAGGGATATTTTGTCTTTGTACTGTCACGTACAAGGATGAAATGTCTAAAAAAAAATACAAAAATATCAACAAGGTATGATTTTTCTTTTTTTATGTTACAAAGAGAAAGTTGGGACTGTTAAAATTCAAAAGTGCTTTGGTCTTCAGGGATCTGGAAGGTATAGCAGTCTGCAGTAGCTTCGGGAACCACAGAATCATCATCATCTTCATTCTGAAAGACAGAGACAGGAGGAGCAATGCATTAGAGCAGACATGTCAAACTCAAGGCCAATTATATCCGGTCCACGATAATATGAATATTATCCCATAAATCTATCCGGTTCAATAAATGTTGACCCCGTTTGGAACTCAACGTAGTCCCAGTTTTTTTTTTTAATTGTGGCCCTCTCTGTGATTGAGTTTGACACCCCTGCATTAGAGAATTAACCAAGTCTAGTTTTGGGGATCATTTCATGGATTAAGAGATTATGTGGACTAGAACCATTTATGTCAGCCAAGAAAGGGTCTGTTGTGAATAGAGTAACACTAGACAGATCATGTAAGCAACATAAGGTTTTATGTTGAAAGCCTTTGGTCAGAGATTTCACCAGGAAAAGCACAACACCCATTAAGCATTAAATGAGCACATGCAGCCAACATCTAGCTCAATCTACTGTATTGTTGCATCACACCCCACATTTATTCTTTGGCAACAGTAAGTAGGGAGGAGGAGTAAATTACACAAGTAATTTATGTCAGAGGTGGTTAGTATCAATGTAACAAACTATTCATTCACACTGAGCGATATTTCTTATCAAATTCCTTGAAATATTCAGCGCAAACACATTTTGAAAAAGATAAAACTCAGAGTTTAACAGATGGAAGAACAACTCTAAACTCCTCAAATCAAGCCACTGTGTTCTTTAAAAAAAATGAATTCAGGTTTCATTCATATGCAAATCTCTAGGTTTTCAACATTAGATCTGATCAATGTCATCCTCTTAAATTCTCTGAATGGATAACTTTCACCATGATTTCGTCTGTTTTCAGTAACACTTACCTCTTCAGAGAAGAATCTGTCTATGATGTTGAGACAGGACTTGTAGACAGCTTCGTTGTCATGAGACTGCAGTGCCTCAATCTTGTCCAAACCACCCAACTCCTCAATCGTTAGGCACATTTTCTCAATCTCACCAATTTTGTATGCCATCTGGGGAGAAAAGGAAAATAATCTGTAAAACTAATAGTTCCCTCGCCAAGAGATGAACCTGTGACCGTCCTTTTTAATCTGTGACAGTCAAGAATCCATCTGTGTCATTCAGACTATAATGTGACCAAGATTAAATTTGACAAATCTTCAAAATTCCTAATCTCAAAAACCCACTGGCTTAATCTCCATTTCCATGGGACCTAAAAGCAATGTCTGCTGGTAGAAGAGTATGTTATGGTACATTTAAAGGTCAATTTCTCTTTAATGGATTTAAATTATTTTCTTTCTTGCAGTTCAAGGTAGTAGTCTACCATCTAATCTAAATCTCATATGCATTGCTGGCTGCCTAAAAGTTCTCATTTCAGTGCATTTTCTTTCACTTGCCAAAGCCTTTGCAAAATGTTGTAGTCTTAAAAAGAAAAAAGAAAAAAAAGGTATAATAGTTTAAGTCTGACCACACATCAAATCTTCAGACATTTAACATTTTGTAACCCAGTTTATTCAGGTTATTTATAAAGTTGTTGATCTCTTGACGTATATGATGAATATGATGAATCTGAAAAAGTTGGATACTAAATGAGTCATCTCATCAGAAATAAAGAATAAAAAGGCGAGGGTTTCTAAATTACTCTTTAGATAGATACTGTATAATGTGATAAATTATTATAATTTAATTAAGTTTTAATTGTGTACATGTAGATTTTCCATACTAACACACAATACACTGAGTATAAATGGATGGGCTCTCTAGAGTAAGCCTCAGGGGTCACTCAAATTGGGGTTGACACATGGCACAGTGTTAATTGCAGCATTTATTTTTCATTAATTTATACACAATATACCTGTAAAATGTTGTAGATTGCATCCAGGATGACCAAGATGATTTTGCTTTCTTTAGGCTGTCAGCAGGTTGAGCAGAGGCTCCAGCACATTGCATTGGACCAGGTAGGCCACTTGTGCCACCGTCCCACCACTGGTATAATTGGTGACAGCCCACACTGCCTCCTTCTGAGCCTTGTATTCTCCCTAAATAAAAATGGCCACAGAAAAGTATAGAGATAAACTAGAGATACTAAAGATACACTTAATGAGCCTTCATGAATAAATGTGAAATAATAATAAATTAGTTCATCAGAAAATGCATTTGTTCATAAAAACTATGCATGATCCACAGCAGGTCGGAGAGAAGAAAAAGCAAGCGACTGTGTTGGTTAGATTATACTAAAATAACAAAAAAAAGACCATTTTCAAAAAAGAAAAAAATCAAATATATGGACATATATTATCTTCTTATATGTCAACTTATTTGACAACTTTGTGATTTAGTTCTTGATGCAGTATATACATGACGGTATGCACACATGTATGTATGCATGTTACATATCAGGAATACTCAAAGACTCTGGTCTCTGAACTGAGAGCAGTGGCTGTCCATTGTTCAAGGTCATTAGGATGGGTCAAATGCAGAAAACTACTTTCCTCACACTGATCAATAAAATAGAACGTGACTTATTATGAATGAATAAATCTCAATTGCACTACAGTAACAAGCCAGATACATTTTCTGTCTGCTCTAGATTTCTGACCTGTTGGAGGATCTCCACCAGCATGGGCATCAGGCCTGCATTGAGCACCTCCTGGATCTGGGTATCCTTGCCAGCAGTGATATTGGATACTGTCCAGGCTGCCTCTTTCTGGATATTGGGCTTGGGGTGGCCTAGCAGGCTTGGGAACATCGCCAGTGCACCTGCATTCAGCACACACTGTGTCTGCTCGTCTGTCCCAGTCACAATGTTGCCAAGTGACCGCAGGGTTGGAGTCTGGGAGGTGAAGAAGAGCAAGTCAATTATATTTCGTATTCACAATTACCTCAGAAATTATAGAAGAAAAAAAAACTATCTCTCTCACACACACACACACACACACACACACACACACACACACACACACACACACACACACACACACACACACACACACACACACACACACACACACACACACACACACACACACACACACACACACACACACACACACACACACACACACACACACTAAAGAGGAGCGCAGCTCAGCTCAGATAATTCATGTCAATACTAATGTTGTACTAACTCAACAAAAACACATACCACAATGGAGAGCTCCCCACAGGCCAACAGCTGTACGAGGCGGGGCACCAGGCCAGCCTGTACAACCACCTCTATCCTCTCATTAGAGCCATCGGTAAGGTAGGACACAGCCCAACATGTGTCGGCCAGAATCTCCCTGTCGTCATGGTGAAGGAGGCGCATCAGGGCTGGAAGCAGCTGCTGCACCGCCGTCAAAGGAGGTGCCGGGTTCTTATTCCGACACAGGTTGGACAGCGTCCAGGTGACATTGCGAAGGTAGCTAGACTGGTATGGTAGATTAAGAGCCAAGTGTTATTTTACAACAGTGAAGTGTTGTGTTACAACATGATAGTGTTGTAACAAATACGGACAATATTCAGGTTTATTTAAAGACTTCTCCAAAGAGAAGGCAATCTCCAAACAAAACAAGTGTAGCTTTCAACACATTTTGACATTAGCCCTCTCCAAACAAAACAACATCAGCTTCTCAGGATATTTATCAATCCATGAAATTGGTCAGGGAATTTGAATAAATAAATATTTAATAATGACAGCAATTTAAATAAAGGCTCTGTAAAATGCTTACACTGGGAGCTATTGAGCAATGCAGTGTGAATAACCCCAGTAAATAACTGTACCGTCAAATCACTGAATAACATTTCTAAGGTGTATAAGCAAAATGATGGACCGCTCTGCTGTGTGTAAAGGGCATCTCATCTATATATCAACAGGAATAAATGGCTTCCCACCACATGCCAGGCTGATAAGCCTTGTTGGCACTAAAATGTGTCCCAGGTGAAAGAAAGGTAATCAATCCCAATAAAAACCAAAATCTAAAAAACAGTTAAGCACAGTACAGCTGTAGGCAGCTTATTACACCTACTCATGTTACAATACATAATATATATGATTTTAAACAAACAAGGTAGGGGATACCCATGTCCACAGATGCACACATGAACTTCTGACCACACTAAAAGGACAGACTAATCTGTATTAATATTAATATGAGTATTAATAAAATTACAAATCCACTAACAGCTTGATCCAGTTGATTTGCCGACACCATAAAAAGGTTGACATTTAGATGCCAAGTGCCATCAGTAGTCAGTCTCAACTGGACCTAGACAGTGTGGATGTATACATCTACATAGAACATACTAGGGCTTAGCAGGGCCATAGTGCCACTTATAAAAGATGTTCTGAGTTTGTAATCTCATGGTTGTTTGAACTTCAGCTAAATTAAATATAATAATAGCAATCAAAATAAATAGGAGTCTTAAAACTGAGTGCTATGATGTTTGAAACTCACTGGAAACACAGACAGGTCAGGGGTTGCCAGCAAGGCGAAGGAGTGGATGGAGACCGCCATGTTTGATCACTAGGTCTCTATAGTTGGATCCATCACCTAGATTAGGGTGGAAATAAGACATTCATGGTGATGTGCCGTTAGCCGTGCAATGAGAACAGAAAAAAAATGCAACAATAACAAATGAAAACTCTGTTAATACAGTAAGTAGTAACCTTGAAAAACAATTTTGTTGAGCATTTCAGAGGTAACCCTACACTTAAAAGAACCGTTGGCGTGTTGTTCAATTACCATAAAATGCATGGGCTGTTTATTACAATGATCTAATACCTATAGCGACTGAAAAATAACAAGTGCTGATACTGTGACAGACGACGGGTTCCTTCTTATCACGCATGAATCACCTTTGGACAATGAATTCACTGTGTCAATAACACTATTTAGCTTTATAGGAAACACCCTATTACACCTCCAAACAAAACAAAGGAAGCATAGTTACGCACAATTACAATAATAGATCCTCACATCACAACTATCTAAGCAAGCTGAACAATATAACAATGCAGGACGTAGTAATGGAGCAATAGAAATTGAGGAAAATAAATAAAATCAAAACGCAAAGAGATGTTGAGTGTCGTCAGCCTACAGTACCTGCGATGTTACCCAGGGCCCAAATGGCCTGCTCGCTGATGTGTGGGTGGGGTGATGTCACCAGGCTAATGAAAGCTGGGATGCCCCCTCCTTCCACTACGGCAGTGGTCTGGTCTGAGGTACCTGAGGCGATGTTGGTCAAGGCCCAAGCTGCCTCAAATTGGATTGGGGGGCATTCAGACAATGCCAGAAAACTAACAAACCTCGGGATGAGGCTGGCAGCAATGATGCTGTCAATAGGTGGATGCTTTTCTCTGGAGAGGAGCCTCCTGTACATGAAGAAAAAAAAACAGTTGGAGAGTTGATAAAGGGAAAGTAACTTAAAAATTAAAGTCAATTTGTAGCATTGTTATGTCATTAGAGTAACAACTAGCTGGATGAGGTTATCATGTTTAACAGGTTTGGGAACACATTGAATTCCAACTAAATGGAAACTAAACAAGATCACAAAAGAAGATACTTGAAATCTGGTGCGATAGACACCTTGTCATAATAATAATAACTAGGAGAGATAGTGTTGCCCCATGACAATTGTCATCTTCTAGGATTTATTATAATATTATTATAATATACTTTATTTATATAGAACCTTTCATAACATAAATGCAATTCAAAGTGCTTCACAAGAGAAAGTTGTAGCACCCTCCACTAAACACACACACAAAAAACATGTGAACAAATGAACATATTTAAATTCAAAATGATTTTACCTGGCTTCCTGTGTGGCCTGCAGCTGATGATCTTGATTCTGGCCGTTTACACCTCCTACAATCTCCTCCACAGACCAATGCTGAAGAGGCTGTGGGAACAGAAACAGAAGCCGATTACGTATCTGCCCAGTAAACCTGGGTCAAGTTATAAATAACTCAACATGCTTAACATATGTTTAGGTCAGGGTTACAGGATCAGGACAATGCAGATCAATAACAAAAATAAAAATAAGATATGACTGGGTATGGATATGATACTAGCTGGTTGTCTTCATAACAAACACATTAATATTGACAGCAGGGCTAAGCGATTTGAAAAATATCCAACTGATTATTACGACCAAAATTGCAACAGATATTGGAGGGAATTACTATTTTGTGGTGGACCATGGTGTGATTTGGGATCCATACCAAACAAAGATATTAGATTAAGTCTGTAAAATACGATTTGTAGGCCAGTACATCTCAGCAGCACCACAATACTTAATTAAGAAAGGCATTTTGACACTTGTTCTCTAAGGTTAGTGATAGATGTTGGCATGGAGCCTGTTGTAGCTCATTCATAGCCGACTAAATTATATAATGTTTCACACATGGAAACCAGTTGTATTTATTATAGGTGCGTCATGTTTACGGTCACCAGCCAAATCAAGTAGTTAGCTAGCGTGTGAAGGGGCAGTAGAGTTGACCAAGATCAGCTGCTGTGTACCTGTGCGTTGGGATCTTTCTCTTGAAGAAGAGAGTTTGGGTCGTCCAGAAGGGTCTGGACGTTTCTCTTCTTCAGGATCTGATCATCCTTCTTTGCCTTTCGTAGTTCCACGTTGACTTCTGCTCTCCTGCGCCTTAGCTCCTGAAGAAGTCGAAATACCCATACAAATATAAGACGGCATTATTTACGATTAGCTACATAATTCATTTTAATGCTAGCCGTTACGCGTATAACTTACATTGGCATCTTTCCCTTTGTTTTTGAACTGGGTGAGCCGATCTCCGTTGTCGTTGCCAGCTGACATTCCTGACCGTTTAACAAGTCGATTCCAATAACGTTATAGACACTCCCTGCTGAAAGATAAAACGTTAACGTTGAAAACTAAATGGTTGTACCAACGGCTGATTTCACTACCTCCCTCTGGTTGACTTTATGTTAGCTAGCTTGCAGGACGTGAATTAGCTAACGCTAGCAGCCGCTTGTCTTGAGGCCAAGCCGGTTATCTAACATGTGGCCCGTTGCACACGGAGCCTGTCCGGTAAACCAACGTCTCAAAAACCCACTGAAAATTCGTAAGAACGACGATAATACACTCAAGTTATAAACAAAATCAAGATCTTAGACTATTAATGTAACTATACATTGGTTTAAAATGTACATTTGGCTACAAAGCATGTGCGAAGTGCTTACCTTATAGATTTCGTGTATTTTTTTTTTACAAAAGATCTGACGTCATATATATACCACCCTGTTTTCTGTGAGTTCTGATTGGTCAGTTGAACTATAAGCCCCTCCCCATCACCCACGGTTAAAAAAACTCTTCGAACAACAAGCCGTTGTCAAAGGCAACCGCTGTTAGTATCGCGAGATACTATTATATATTGTTTTCATTGTGGACCATTGCGGCCATGTCTAAAATATGTACCGTGGGTAAAATTTAACTCCCGTAACAATGTGTAGATCCTTTTTTAAATGCTACATTGTACGTTACACGGTTGATTTTGGTGGTGTATTTCATTTTGATAATGGTTATTTTCTACACTCAGCTACGTAATGACCCAGTGGCCTAATGGATAAGGCATCAGCCTCCGGAGCTGGGGATTGTGGGTTCGAGTCCCATCTGGGTCGCATTTAACTCCTTTTCAGGGCTTATATACACTGTGGGTCGATTTTAAATTATTTCGATGATGGAATATATATGGGTGTCTTGGTAAATACTGATATTAATGGCCCGATATTCCACCAACTGTGATAGACAGATATTCAATATTTCTAGTCAGATGATCATGCACACATCTTAGATAAATGTTATTAACAATCATAAAACCTATACTGCTGGTATGGGTTTATAAATTATGATCTGAACCTCAACTAGCAATGCCAACAAAGTCAAATGAGTGAAAAGAAAATTTTCTGCCTACAGTTAACTCAAGCATTAAAACCCTTATTCTGCAAATCACAGTCCCAAAAGTGCAATTTGAATTGTCCATACTGAAGCTGGAATACAGGAAATCTAAATGCATAAATGCATATATATGTAAAGACAAAGACTGCCACTTATCTGGAAGACATTTTTTAACCAAATTTGATGTTCTGTCAGATCTTTATTTCATTTTTAATATAACTAATGAAATTAATTTCTATGCTGTCCCTGCCTCTGTCCAGAAGCATACATGTGTTTATTACTCATCTGCCTAGTCCAATAAAGTTAATTTATTTTAATTGTAATCTTGAAAATTGAAAAATAAGAGTAACTGTGTATATAATGTTGTGTAAAACTAATAAAGACGATTAATTTGAAATAAATATGCACAGTTGCAGCATCAGGCTGGAAAGCCAGATCTTTAGAGGGAACTTCTATATTTTATATGGAAAATACTATATTCAAAAATGTAAATGGACTGAAAAGAAACCACACATACAACAATTCAAAAAAGAAACCGACATTATTTTTGAAACATTACATAGACTGGATGAAAACAGTAGAAATGTGTAAAGGCTTAAGTATTTGTTCTTGTCTTGTTACATGGTACCCCTATGTATATAGTGTTGTCCTGGACTGGCTGGCAGGAGGGTAGCAACACATGAGCACATCAAGGTCTGAGAGAAATCTGACTCTATGTCTTTAAGAAAAAGTGAAGAGCAGAGCAGCAGCACTTACTCAGTAAAAGAGCAACTGAATTATGTGTCAGGGCTTCGCTCAAGAAATGACTGTGATGATGGATTGCTGAAGGTTCTGTATTTATAAAGTATTTACCGGAAGTTTAAGCATTTCCGCATTTATTGTCGTTTGACGAATTTAATGACGTATGACGTATCGTGACCACCAGAGGGCAGCGAAGACTAATACTTTAATTAAATCATCTCACCTCCACCTAGCATCAACGTAAACCAGCACTATTCATATAAAACACGTAATCAGTGCAGGTGAAGAAACTTACTATCTCTGTCACGTGCCGCTCGACCTGGATGTTGGAGACTGTCGCCAAACCAAGTAGGTATATCTGCGTGGCACAGGATACGCCCGCGTAACGGTCGCAATTCGGTTAAGTGCCAAAACTATTTTGTTAAGTTTCGGAAAACCTTATGGTTTGGGTTTATAATAAAGGGTTAATCCCGGAAATTATCGCAGTGTCGTGCAGTGAAGTGCGCGTGTCGTGTGGACTGTGAGATTGCAGAGAGACACTTTTCATACAGTAGATGGGTGGTCTTGATGATAGGTGAGGTGACAGCCAGGTGAGGTGACAGCCAGGTGAGGTGAGAGTATTTAGAATCACGTGTCTTCACTGCCCTCCAGTGGTCACAGCGAGGAACTGCAGCAACACATTCATTTCGTCAAACCAGAGATGATATCAAATAGTTACCTTTCCGGTGAATACTTTCAAAATACAGTGATTTCGTGGTTTGTTTTGCTATCCCTTTTCATTCTCTAAATATAAATTAATGTGTACTAATCGTTGTTATCCTTGTTTTCCCCTTATATATATTGTCACAATATTAGGCTACACTGTTTCTTTTTGTTCTTGCTCTTGAAATAAATTGTGAAAAAAATGTGACTACTACAGAACAATAAACGCCCAATTCATGTTAGTTTGTGTTCTTATCAGATTGCTTTAATTTTGTGTCCTATATTTAGAAAGGTCCAAAAGATACACATTTGACTAATTTAACGATGTGTTGCAGTCTCTCACTGTGACCACCAGAAGGCAGTGAAGACTCATTGATTTGAAATACACTCAGGTACACCGTCACCTCCACTTTGTTGCATCCAGGCGGGCTAATGTTTGAGACGTTGCTTTTGGGTGCTCTGAATAACTCCACGTATTTCATATTATCCACCAAAATGTCATCAATACAGAAGATTTTGAACAACCTGTTGGACAGCAGATACCAGAAGGTAAACGTAGTTCTCTTTATGATAAAGTCCTACTCGGAAAAATATAACAGAGAAAATCTACACAGAACCGCATATTCCCTTTTATATTGCAAACAACAATGGGAGCCTTTTGGTAATCCATTTATGAATGAAAGGAGTGTCATGCCAACGTGTTTACTTCTGTGTTAGGGACGTCCCACCTCCATCTTCCTTTCCACCCCATCCCATCTCATTCCTGAGCGGGCCGTATAAAAATCCCAGGAATCCCCTCTCTGTAGCATAACGTGTGCCCACACTGAACATCCAGGATGACAGGGAGGATTATTCTGTTTCTCTTGTTTCTAGGGTTTCCTCTTTACAAGACAGAGGAGCATGTTGTCAATGGTGAGTGTACCTTTTTAATTTGTATTTGTAGTTTTGTACATTATTATTTATTTGGAGAAAAACTGATTTTCATCATGCTCACTTTTGAATAAGGTCTATTAATTGTACACATTTCACAGCAGCGTGTTCTGTTGTGATTTATTATTTACTGTTCAACACTGGGGTGATCTGTGGCGGTGGATCTCACCAACACAATATCCATGACATCAGTGTTATTTGTCAAAAATATCAAATTTAAATGTAACTACTCAAAGGTGCAATAATCCGAGGGAATATTCACATGAGGAAATATTACATCCCAGAACAATTATATAATGTGATTCAGATAAAATGCTCAGTGAGTAATAGTTGACATCATTTAATGGATTGTTTACTTTTTATAATTTGGTTCATCTAAAGAAATACACACACAAATACACACACTAATATCTGAGCTGTAGATTCTTATCAATTTATCAAGTTAGACATTTCTAACCCAAGGTTAATGAGAGTCATACTTTAGAATAAAACTAAAGAAAGATCTTAAACCCGTAAAACAAATCAAAGTTTCAAGGAACAGTTATGTAAATGAAATACATTGTTGTAGTGTACTGTAGGAGGAGGAAAGCTTTGATATTAAATTATATCAAATTAAAGGAAATGTCTAACTGAATTTTTTTTTTGTGAAAACCCAGATCTGTACACCCTGATAGAAAAAGGTCAGAGCAGCTTTTTGGATCCAGCTCCGAGCAACCAGACCCGGATGCTGGTCAAAGAGCCCTCCCTGCCCATCAACGAGCTTCTGGAGAAGAGCAGCAAGATCCTCCATCCTCTACCCTCAGCTGTCTGGCCAAAGCACAGCAATTTCGCCCCCATGCCTCGCCACCACGGCCCCCACAACAAGAGCAAAAAGAGCCCCAAGAGCGACCGTCTGCTGGAGCACAACAGCGAGAAAGCCAGAGGTGAATCTGCTGGTCTGCTTCCCAAAATCTCGCTGACAGGAGCTACAGCTGCAGCCGCCAATCGCACTGTGCAGAAAACCAACCAGGACACCCAGTCCAACATCAGTCCCCCTCAGCAGAGCGAACCAGACGGACACCCCAACTCCAGACCCAGGGGTCCACCGCACACACAGCCCCAGGCTCAGCCGCAACAACCGGCCCCTTCCCCGCGGAGAGATCCTCCCAACCGACGGCTGGACCAAGAGGAGAACCGGCCGGGGAAGTCCAGCCTCTACCAGTCCAGCCTCTACCAGTCAGGTATCGGTGCAGCGACCCGGAACAACAGCCGCCCACCCGTCGTCTTCAACCGGCGCTCCTCCAGCCTGCTTTACCAGTTCGACATCCTGAGGCCAGGTATGAGAGGATTCCCCAATTAGTCGATTTTTGCGTCTTTGTCGACTTCGATTGCTTTAGTCGATTAGTCATTTTTGTGCTTTTTATTCATGCTTCAGATGATTTCCAAGAAACATATGAGCGCATCTCTGGTAAACACAAGATTTAAAGTGGCTCTTTTACACGATTCTTTGTGGAGGAACTCAGTTTTATAGATATGTCGTTAAATCAACTAATCAATTAGTCGACAAAATGGTATGAGTGTTAGTTGACCAAGTATTTCTTTCGTTGAGGACAGTCCTAGAGGATTGGACCTGAGTTGATCTGTGTAGCTGTGTGTCGTTGACATGTACAGCATCTTTGAATGTTACTTTATTAAGCTTGAGCTGTTTTATTGTTTTCTCTCCACTTTTGGGATTACATATTTCAAAAGATTGAAATTATGTAAGAGTTTAGCCTTCTGGGAAAATCGTTGATGCTATTTATCACAGTATTTATAACCAGTAATAACCTTTAATATTACACAAACACAGTGACAGATGACTCAAACAATTACATTATTTTTGTAGCTGCATTTGGATTTCATTGCATCCTGCAAAGTTAAAAGAGGCTTATTATAACATCACAAAAAAGGCAAATCTGGATGTCAGTTTTGTCTAATAAAGGCTACAAAATACCCCATAAAATACCTAAAAAATATGTACATTTGTTTTTACTTCTGTGGAAACAAGTCAGTCATATAGCAATATCATATGCACTAACACAGAGTTCACTCAGAGAATGATAATGACAGTGATGATTTGAAACCTTCCACATCCCCCGCCACTAATTACAACCACTTCCCTTAAATCTGGCTGTCAGCGTTTCCCTTTGTGTGCAGTGAGGTTGTAATATAACTGATCCAAAGCAAGTGACAAGATAGGATGTGATCCCATCACACACACCGCCTCCTCCAGTCCCAACGCCTGGGCTTTGTAATGACAACCTTGTCCTTTTCTAATGACACTGGAATGGGTCTGCCTCTGTACGGACATGGCAGCAGACAGTCTTTCTCTTTTACTCATCCCTCCATCCTGCCCTCTGCTTGTCTTCTTCTCCACAGAGTCTGACTTCACACATGATGCCTTCTGCATGAGCGAGTGCAGGAAGGAGAAGGAGGAGAGAGAGTATTACTGCTACAGTGAGTTTGGTATGTACCCAGCGTGAGGCAAAGATAGAGTTTGCCAAAGGTAGACAAACAAAAGTCAAATGCCTCAAATGTAACGAAACATTAGTTCTTCATGGTTCTCTCCTGCAACTTGATTGGATGCTGTTTGTTGGGTTCAAACACAGTGGATCTTGGGAATTAAGTGTCGACTTGCTGGGAATGAATAACCTCAAGATTAGTTCAGGAAATGAAGGAACATATTTATTCATGGCACACTTTTTAAATAACATATATTTTAATATTTTGGTTTGGGGGAAGGTATTTCCAAGTCAAAAGGCGAGAGTGCAAGTGAAGTCACAAGTCAGTGGTGTTAAAGTCGAGATGCAAGTCTTTTTTGATTGTGTCAAATCAAGTTTAAAGTCATCAAATGTGTGACTTTGGTCTGGCTCCAAGTCATGTGACTCGAGTCCACACCTGATGCTGTATATTTAGCAGTGGCAGCTAAATATGAATGTTGAGAGTAAGTGACAGTTTAAAAGAATAGTTTGAAATGATGGGATTAGGGAGATTGACACCACCCATGTATGTACAATAAATATGAAACTACAGCTAGCATTTGGTTAGCTTAGCTTAGCATAAAGACTTGACACAGGGTGAAAACAGCTAGCCTGGCTTCTTTCCAAATGTAACAACAATCCAACTACCAGCAAGTTTAAAGCTCGTTTCTTAACTAACATGTGGGACTGAGCCAGGCTAGCTGATTTCCCCTGTGTTCAGTCTTTGTGCTAAGCTAAGCTAACCGGCTCCTGGCTGTAGCTTCATATTTATCGGAATGTTGAAGTGTTAGTTTACGACACATACGTATAATATGCACGTATGAACATTTTTGATCCATTTTATTTTTTTCTTTAACAGCTGTCAATGGGATAGTTCACGACATCGACGTGTTGCGTAAGGGAATACGCCTCATTACACTGATGGTGAGCAGTGACGGCTTCTACAAGATGAGTCGTCTCTATGTGACCCCAGACAGCTTTTTCTTCAAAGTCCGCCTTCTGGTCCTGGACACCTACAAGTGCAGCAAGCCCTGCCCTGACATCAAGCTCGGTGAGTTGAGCAGAACTGCTCAAAATCCCCATGAAACAAAAGGATCGGATGATTAGTCAAACAATATATACAAGCTGTGAAAGTGTACCTACTAACTTTATCCGATGGTTGTTATTGATTGAGTGGTTTATCAAAGAATACAAAAATCCTTTGATTAATACTCAAGATCAGATTTAAGACAGAAGTTAAATATTATGGGACATATGCAGGAGTGTGATGAACCATAAGTAACATCTATAACAAGTTTCCACCAGAGTATTCTTGTGTGGGATGTGGGGATTCTGTTTTCCTGAGATCAGCAAAAGCAGTATCATCCACGTCGACTGTGCACTTTCTCCCAGTCACTTAAACATTTCTGTTTGTTTCCAAGGTACCAGATACATTATAATGGGCCAGATCTACCACCGGAGGCGCCATCTTCCCAATGACCTCCTGAACCTACTGGGGGGTAAACTGAAGCCCGGAGACGGCCTCCTGCGTAGCAACAACTACATCAAGAGATTCAACAAACGGAGGCACCAGAAAGCCCTGGAGGCCACCCGCTCCAGGTGTAGGTGAACCAACAATAAGACTATCGTCCCCTGCTGCAGGGGAAGAGACACTGCAGCTTACCTGAACTGACCATAACTAACCCCTCAGTATTGTGCAAGACAGAAGAAGACACTTTGCGGAAGTCGTGGATTTATTTTCATACGGACTGCTAATCCTCGTTCGTCCTTTTTACTTCTCTGTAAAGTTCCTGAAGTACTGACTTGTGGTCTCTTTGATAGAAAACACAAGCAGCTTCAATTAAATGGATTTTCCACAATCATTTTATAACGTTTGGGGCATCAAACAAGGGTGTCCCCTATTATTTTCTCAAAATAGCAACTTCACTCAAACTCCTCATTTATTCGTGGCTGGTTCATGAAGTCCCTGAAATAAAAAGGTATAAAATCGTCTCATCTGAAGACCGTTGACCGTTTAGCCATGACATTAGTTTATAGAATATAAAGGTATATTTTATCATCTTGCATCAGCAGTCACATTTGCCGTGTTTCTGTTTTATTGACATGCGTTTAGCAAGCAGATATTTCTGCTGCGAGAGAAGAAGACCCAGCCTTTTTATTCCCACTATAATCCAAGCACACATCTGAACATGCATACAGATAAGATCATTGGTTTTATGTTGTTTTTCTAGCCGGCGCTATCAGTAGCTTTCCCCATATTTAACAAATGAAAACCAGAAAACAACAAAATATTGAAGAGAAAAGTATTTTCCATACAATCAAAAATAATGTTGCTTAGTACAGTTTAGGATATCTATGAAACCTTTTGATAATTCAATGATGCTTCGAAATTGTTATGAATGGAAAATGTTGTATGCACCGAATAGTGTTGTTTTGTATCACTTGATCCAGTGCATGTTGTCGCTGTTGGTTATTGGTAAGCAGGAAATGCACTATTATTGTTACAAGGACCAAAGGGAGGGACTGAAGGGTCTGAGGAGGGAGAAAAAGGGAGAGAACACAAGACCTTTGCTTTTCATGAGAGCGGCTTATTTTTCTAACTTTAATTATGTGTCCACGATGAAATATCTGCCTGAGTAGAAATGGAACATCAAAAGGGGCCTTGCTGAATGAGGAGGGGGTGTGTTGTTGTAGGGACTAAGCCATAAATCTAATCGCAGGAATCTGATCCTCTCCGCACCTGGACTCGGAAAAGTGTCTCCGTCACAGCTCCTCTTTGGGATGGCTCTTGTTTTCTTGCTTACACACAAACATGTCCTCCTCTGGGAGGGCCAAAGCTCAAAAAGGGGGCATTTAAAGTATTTAGGCAGGATCAGAGAAAGTCATGTAAAATGACACAGGGAGGGGATAGAAGCAGGAGAGGGGGTGTTGACTTTCTAAAGGAATAGCTTCTTATTTAATCAGAAATCCCTGGTTTGATTGTAGTACGACCCTGAGCTCATGAAAGGGGAAACTTGCACTGAACGCTTATATGGCTTTACTATACATGAACCCAATAAAAATGTGTATTTGTTTTGTACTCAACGACCCTGTGAGGAATTTATTTGTCTTTAAACCAACTCACGCTATCACATACATCTGTCCACTGACCGAAACATTGATCCTCATTATCATTCCCAGTGATTGCATGGGAAGTTGCCCCCAAAGTAAGACACTCTAATTAGAGTTTAACAACCACGGTCTCTGTCTGGCCTCCGGGAAGAGAGACTGACTTGGGAACTTGGACGTCGAGGCAGGCAGGGCTAAGCCTCTTTTCTCCCCCTCTGTACGTCTGTCAGCTCGGCCGGGCAGTTCCCAGGCTTGAGGAAGCCTCTATCTGGGATCAGCGCTGGAGGGAACAGATGCAGGCGGGCAGGAAACAGGAGCCTGCTCCACATCTTGGCTACTATCACAGCGGGAGGACATTCCTCATCGCAGAGGTTGTAAAGGAGGAGGCGGAGGGAGAGAAAGCGGGGAGAGAGGAGAGGGAGGTGGGAATATTTCTAAGTTGCTTCCTGTGTGATAGCCCCCAAGCCAAAAGGGGGGGAGTGATGGAAACAGACGAGGGTGGTGGATTGAAACCACTTGGGGCTTGTGGCCATCTGCGGTGCTCGCAGCATCCATGCGAGCCTCTGGATTCATTTAGCGGTTTGAGTGGGGAGTTTAAGAGAGGGAGGTGGGGGATACGGGTGTTGGAGGAGATTGAAAGGTCAACCTTGGAGGTGGCTTTTATGTATCATGTCGGTAATTTGATCACAGGAGTTTGTACGAGTGTGTTGGAAGTCATGACCTTGTCCTTTAGCTTTCACAAGTACGCACACTTTTCCGTTAAAGCTCCAGATAATTGACAGGAGTTAGAAAGAGGATTGAACTTGTCGTGTAGGGATTAACTCACTAAGGGGGCTACAGGCGAAAATAGAGCCCCAACTGAACCCTTGGTTTTCTCCCATACTCTGTGCTTTGTGTCTGTATTACATCGTCATTTGTTTGTTGTTACTTGATTAAGTATCTATATATTAAACAATAAGCTCAGGATTTTGCCGTGTATTCTCTTTGGTATTTTTAAAAATGTAAAGACAGTTGAAGAGTTGAAAGCAAATGAGCGAGACAGAGATGCAATAAAAGTCCCCGGCAGAACTTGTATCAGGCGTGCGGGAGGGATCTTTTTATGGCCGACGCCCCACGTAAGTCATTTTAAAGTTCTCTCCTATCATTGCTATGCAGACGATGCTCAATTATACATCCGCATCATCATTTGTCTATTTTACATGACTACATTAACTCTATAAAAAGTAGACGGCAGATCATTTCTTCAACACTGACGAAACAGAAGTTATTTCTGCCACACCCAGCCTCGTCTCTACGGTAATGGAGGGTCTTGATTAAGCTTTTAACCAGGTCCCCCAAAAGGTCTCGTGTAACCCGGATCTTGGATTCTTTACACTGCCTCTCCATCAAATTCAAAAAGCTAATTCAAGATTCTCAGGATTTCTTTTGGAGCTCTGCAGGGTCACCTCAAGATCTGCTCTTACTTATGTTTTCATATTCTTTCCCTCATTTCTGTTTGTTGTCTGTATTTTCTTTCTGTTCTTTAAAATGTTTTATTGTGACGTCCACCTTGAAATGTGTTTTATAAACGTACTACTAATGCAAGAAATGTGCGAGAGTTGTATAATAATACAATGCGCAGCAACACATTTGGATAGGCCTGTATGACGAGGTAAAATAAAGACAACCAAAGAAAACACAAGTCTTTGGAAAGCTGGTGTCAAAAACATTACTTTATTATCTAGGATGAAATGTCCTATCAAGTACAAAAGAGAATCTCTTCAGAGTTGCCACAATCAGTTAAAAACATAGAGTACTTTTTATCTGCAGTTACGTTTCCTCAACATTACAAAAAAAACAGAACTTTTCATTGATATGAATAAATAATACAAGAAATGCAATGTCAATATAGAAGTTATGTTGAATTGGTTGGTTTCTTACAAAAAAGGAAAAACTCTTTCCAAGAGTTAACTGTGTCACTCTCCCTCTTTCAAAACCTTTATGCTCACAATATGCAGCACTTTTAATATAAAGGGCAATCTCACCTAAAATGTAGAGTTCACTTTAATTAGAGAGAAAAAATAGACAGTTAAAATATACAGGCGGGCTTAGTTGCTGGTTCAAAGAGTGAAAAATAAAAGTTTCTACTGCTATCTTTCATCTCTACACATTTGAACAGCCATAATATACAATAGAGATAACAAACAGTGGATTAAACACAGCATCATCAGATTACAAAGTGACGGACATTTGTGTGAAAGACACAAACACAGTGAAGAAGACAGCAGCAACATTATCTCTCAACTCTGCGAATACACACAAACAGATTGAAACCGAAACATTTGCCTAATTTTGAAGTGTTTTTAACAACTTAACGACAACTGTGTCTTGTGACTGCTCCCCTCCTACAAAACTGATAATCACAGATTAGAAAAATGTTCCCAAATATGATAAAAATGCAGCTATAAAATGTTCATACAAACCCCACGGTACAAAGACTCCCCAGTCCCCCACTCAAAGTTTACTCCCAGACATGCTGCCGCAGACCGCAACATAACTGACTTGATGCTGAGTGGAAAAGTCCATTATCCAATTACTTAACCATGCTTTGAGGGCGAGTTGAGAGACATATGTGAGCCAACCTGTCAACTTCAATGAAATATGTTGGAAGAAGTGGCTGAGAGATAAGGGGAGAGAGACTTACAGACTCAGCCGTTGACAGTAACAGAGCTTTTGACAGGGACAGTGTGTGTACGGAGGGAGGAACAGCACATGTGGGTTAGTTAAGTCTTGTACAAGTTTCACCTTCCCTGAAGGCCTAACCATCACGCTTACATGAAGAGAGGAAGCCTCTTGACCTGCTTCAAAAACGCTCAAGTTTCAAAAGGAGCACAGAGCTAGTTAACATTCTTCACTTGCATTTCAGAAGAACACAAAATGGTAAAAGGTCAGAAGAGGGGCAGGATGTGGTGGGATGGGATGGCCTGTTCTTGGTGTTACCCTCTGAAAATGAACATGACAGTCCTCAGACAACATGAAGACCTCTTGAATTACTTGAGCGAGTTCCGTCTGCACACATGTGTCGATGTTAATCAGACAGACAGAAATCACTTTTTTTAAAGAGATCTAGCTTCTAATACAAATGGACCGTCTCAGCATCAGGAAATGTGACTGTTCTACCAAGTACTTTTTATGAGGCTGCTTCGTGCTTCGTGCTTCGTGCAGGACTTCACAATGGAGGGAATGGAATGAATAGTCAAAACAACTGGGTGCAGGTGTGAAATGTAGAAGACTGCACCTGAGCTTGGTTGCACAAAGTGGATCTGAAAACTACGAAGGCGTTTAGGGCCATTGCAGGTAAAAACAATAAAATAAAATAAAGATTACGGAGCCGGGGGTAATACTTTAAGATTTCTGAGAAGAAGCTCACAAATATACATGAACAACACTTGAATATTTTCTAAAACTGATAAAAGTCATACATTTGTGACAACAAATGTGGATATTCTCTGAGATTAAAATCACGAATAAAAAAAAAATGTTTTTTGTTCAGGGAACCACATAGCTTCACTCTGCAAACGTTGGATCATCTCATTACACAACAGACGCCCACAAACACGTTAGTGAGGAGGCGCTACAGTATGGAACATGACGATATCCTTGCATCCTGTTCATTCTTGCAAAGAAAAGTTTCAAGTTTTTTCACGTAAATTTACAGATTTAAAAAATATTGTTTTCTCTGAATATTTACCCCCCTCCCCTGTAATAAAAGTGTTTTCAACCTACAATGGTCCTAACAAACAGTCTTAGAAAACAGATTAGCTTCGATGGGGTTATTTTCTCTGGTGGGAGATACAGTCGTTAAATGTGAGAAGAAGGAACTCCAGGGTACTGAACATGGATGGGACGCCTGGCTGTAGCCACATGTGAAGCATAAACGGAGGCTTTAATGGGATGTTTGTGTCATTAAAATGGGACAGGATGAAATGAAAGTTGCATCTCTGGAAGGGAAGATCAAAGCTGACACTTTGCTATATAGGATACATAAAAATAGTGATCAGCTAGAGAACTAGAGTCTGCCGTGAGATGCCCCTGAACATCCAACCAGCCAACTTATCATCTTTATCTGCGTTCCCCATCTGGAGCTTTCTTTGCATGGATGGGATGCACTGGTTGGGATGAAGCAGGCTGCCAGACACCCTCCCCCCCAGTCTGAAGGTGGGACTTCTCTGCCATTAGGTCCCAATGACACTTTGGATGAAAGGGGCTTCTCTCTCCCCTTAGCTCTGCAATGGAGGTGTTGGAGGTTGGGCGCTTTGACACCAGTGCGAGCTGATTTTCAGCTGGGAGCGTGCTCTCCTTCAGAGAGGGCTCAGGTTCAGATGCAGCCCGACTTGGACCACGGGGCTTAATCATTCAGAGGAAACCACAAGGCTTGTCTTTTTGACACTTGGATGTTAGGAGGGAGCTAAGAGGCTGCTGATTGTAGTTTGTTGTTATGAGACCTACAGAGACGGGCAAAGAGAGGGGAAAGAAAACAGTTGGAAAACGTCTTGGTGTTTCCTTTTTTATTAAAAGCTTTACAATATGACAAAAATATGCACTAGGGGAAATACAAAAAAATACTAAAACAAAACAAAACAAAAACATGAATTGGATGCCAGTGGGTCAGACACTTTGACAGAGACCAAGCAGCCATGTTGGTGAAATGTTATCGAAGTGTATGATGTCATGTCGGCCCAACAGTGTATGTACAAGGACTTTTTTTATTTTTTTAAACTGGAGACTGTCGAGCTTGCCATATTTAGAACAGGGAAGCTAAACTACATTTTTCTCCAATCTTTCTTTACAAAGCCTAGCATTATTTCCTTTAGAACATAAAAATAGTCCTTCACAAAAAGATATAATATGCACATAAAATAACATTACACATGGGTACAGCCAATAAAAAGAAACTAATAACTGTTGCATGCTTTTTAAAATTCTCGGCTAAGAAATGAGGTAAAATGTTCTGCTGCACGTTATGACCAATACTATAAACAACAGTTCTGTCAAATTAAAAGATAAGTTATCTGTGTGTCTGGAACTGAAGTCCGATTTCACAATCAAAATCAAGAGCTTTGTGTTTGTTTTGTCAAAACTGAATCTCAAGAAAGAGAATGACAAATTTCGTATTTTGTCTCGTATCCTACTCAAACATAAACAAAATATCACTCATCTGTTGCAAGAATTGTAAGAAAATACATTTTCCCTTGAACGCTTTGTTTTACCAACATGGCTGCCATCATTAGACAGTAGAAATGTTTTTTTTTTCTTTCCTTTGCTTTTAAAATAAAAAAAGGGATCACACCTACAGTGTGGTTTAATATATCAGTTTCTTACAACGTTTTTAACGCTGTTTTAAACATGTAAAAACAGCAACGTCCAGGATAGCAAATTATTGATTTGTTTGTTTTAAGAGTGACCCCGGCACCCGGGAGTTTGACATCACAATCTGCAAGAGAAAGAGAGAGAGAGGGAATGGATGGTGTAAATACACGCGTGGGTGAAGCACATCACTGTCTTAGGCACATAGCTGGATGCAAACCACAAGACTTGCTGAACTAATTCAAAATCAGAGCAGAAATAATGCTAGAAGCTCCACCTAGATCTCACTACCTCCAGTTAAACTCACCATTAAATGTTCAGCATGCTTTTAGGCATTGGACGATTATCCGGGCCAAAAATAACTGATTAACGATATTATCCCGATAATCATCAAAATATGCTTAAAACTCTTAAAATGGAACTGGAATCACTTTACCTAACATTTTGTTAAGAAACAAAGATCTTGTTATTACATCACAGAGAGGACACACACCTTTATTTCCTGTTAAAAACAAACAATCTTAAATAAAATGATAAGGTCCCCCTGCATAAATAACGGATAAATAAGTAAAAGAATAGCTACATAGTGAGTCTGTTATTTCTCACATAATATTCCTTATTTCTTTTATATATAAGGCTGTATTTTTCACCTCTATACCACGATAGCAGGCTAGACAGCTTTTTCAGATCACTCATGACGATATTCATGTTCAACTTATTCTGTTTTCACAATCTGCGATAAAATCTGCGATAAATCTGCGATATTGTCCCATCGCTAGATTGTTCTTCAGTAAATAACCAAATTAAAGTACAGCAAGGGCAAAACAACAACAAGTATTGTATGTTAATATAAATCGACCTGTCGCTAATATCTTGTAGTGTGCATCCACCTAAAGCAATCACATCACACAGCGAGGGCAACGCAGTGAGGCGGGGTCTGAGGCACAACCAGATGGTGGAGTTATTAGGGCTTGTTTGCTGCTTCCTTACTACAGTAGAGGCAGGAACAGCAGTAAGAGCCTTACAAGCATAAAGAAGAGGGTGAAACATTGCTTCAATTAGATTCTTGGCCTGAACTTCAAAAGTCTCGATTTCGCAGGTCATTCTTCGTACTTTCCAGCCTTACAAATTGTTTGTTGAAATAGTAAAAACTTGGCTTTTCAATTGGCTTAGGTTGGGCTTTTTTGGTTTTAAAGGAATAGTTCAGATGTTTTGAAGTGGGGTTGTATAAGGTACTTAGTCAGTGTGTTGCTACAGGTCAACATGACAGAAGTACCAGCGCAGAAGCAATGAAGAAATGTAACGTCACTGCTGTGGACGGGGGAAGAAGCAAAACGTATTTTAGCCACCTAAAGAAACAGTTTAAATTCAGTTTAAGTGCGCTCTATTTTTAGAATATCTATTTTGGGCCTTTTGTATTTGGCTAAAATACATCTTGTTGCTGCCCCTGTCCACAGCAGTGCATTGATTTGCTTCCGTGCCGGTACTCGTGTCTTTTTCTCCAAACTGGGAGTGTGCCGACCGCCATCTACTGAAGTAACACACTGACTATGGATGAGTGCCTCATATAATCCCACATCAACACATCCGGGCTATCCTTTTATCCTCTTCTTTATAAAAAGGTGGCAAGGGCTCAAATCTGAACTTCACATAACTCCACTTCAACTAACAAAGCAGAAAATGCACATTCATGACATGATGAAAGCTGAAGCAGATATGATGTTATGAGTGGAAAATCAGCTGACTGAATGCTGAATGAAGATACCACAACATGAAACTGTAGAGCATCAAGGGAGTGAGTGAAAGCTCATACTGTCTGCAGAAAACAAAGTAAGGAGGGTATGGACATACATGCATCCCTTGCAGTCCTAAACAATGCAGGCTTTCAAAATAATACATTATATAATGTATATATCATTCTTAAAATGTTACACTGCATTTGTGGAGATTTAACCGTGTCAGTGTTTAATGCAGATTCCTTCTGGAGGAAGAAGAGGCTCGCTGGTTGTATGAGCATTCAGTCATGACTCAAAACGGGAAAGAAAACATGATTTAAATGTTTCGAGGAAGCACCCAGGAAATCAAAGAGAAGAAGGAGTCAATAAACTAGCATCTGGCACATTTTATTGCTCTCATTGGAGAAAGTGTGCATCCACCCAACTTCCAAGGAGGTCAGAGGTCGGAGTCAGCGACACAGTAGAACAGCTGGAACTACTTATGAGTCTCAATCTTAAGGACGACTTCATTCTCTGACCCGGGGGCTTACACTGCCCGCCCTTTACTCAAAGTCACCTGCTGCCATTTTTGTGTTTCTTTTCCTCATCAGTGGTGATCATCATCATTATCCCCATCTTACCTGCTGGCTTTGAACCCTTTGAGTTTCTGGACAAAGAAGGTCTCCAGAACCTCTGCACACTGGTAGAAGGGCGAGTCACTGGGGTTGTAGTAGCGGCAGTTGTCAAAGATTTTGGTCATGTCCGCTACAAACTCTGTCAGCTTGACGTACTCGCGCTTCTGTATCCTCTCCTCCATGGTGGAAAGGTCTAAGAAAAGGGGATATCAAAAATATATTTGGTTGGTATGTGATAAAAATTACAAAACAAAACCTACTCATTTAATTGTGAACTCTTGCCAGAGACAAACATCCCATTATGCGGAAGAAGCAGATAAATATCTGGCTTTTCCAAATCGACTTTGTTCCACAAATCAGCATGCCTGCTTCAAAGTAATTACAGCTTATATGGCATGTATTTGACAGGCATTCAAATATGTTTCCTGGGAGCACAGTTTATCACTTTATATGAGACAGCAAAAATCCAAAACCTCTGCCAGTTTTAACCTCGATCTAGTCAGCCTTCCAGATCAGTTACAGAGATCTGACCGATTTGTCATTCCTGAGGAGATCGTCATTATCCGAGTGTCAAATTAGTGCTTCCAAGTTGAGGTTTCCCATAACAAGGAGCCTTCAGTGTTACTAACCTGGCTAAATCAAGTTAGAAGAGAGTTAGCGAGGAAGCTAACTGGCAACAGTCGAGGCTTCACATAATCTGCTGCTGCTGCTGGTGGTTTGCTCTGCAAGGCGTCCCCGGGGCTGCATTTTAAACAAACATATCCCACTCTTAACCTCTTTAACCCCCACCCAGCTGGCCGGGGGCTTACAAACCTCATGGTCAATATCAAAGACCTCCTTCTTCTGTCATCAGATTTAATCTCAGAACTCTCCAAAAACTACTAACGGCTGCAGCTACACCAGCCAACTGCTCATTTTCTTCTTCTTCTCGAAAACCAACAAGGTCTTTTTCTTGCGGTGGAAGGGAGAGGGGAGGACTAAAGTTTCCAGCACCGGGCCAACAAGAGCTAAGTGTGGGGCTGGTCCCTTTCCACGGGGAGCCCGGCAGACCCGGAGCAGCTCATTAACGGTTTGTTTGTGTGGAAGTTCTAAAAGGCTCTGCTGACGTAAGTCCCCATTTACATGGCCAGTTTGATCTGAGTTGGAGGGCTTCCTCCCTGCTGGCCTCCTGGTGGCTGCGTTTCAGTGTTTAAGATACAAGGACTGGGTGTTGCTTCCAGTAACCTAAAGCAGTCATGAAATGAAAACAGCACTACTGAGGCAATTTTATCTTCCGAAAAGGTATTGCCCACAATCCCAGTCTTGGTAATCTGCTGATTCACGAGTGATGATCTTTATATTTTCCTACCGACCCAAATGAGACTGGACTGGCCAATTCTCCCAGTACAGCAGCTGGGAAACATTCAATTACACACCGTGTCGTCGGTATTCACGGTTTTGTTTGTATGCTTTTACACATTTCCCCAACTCACCCATTGGTTCCTTGATAACCCTGTAGTAGTCCGGGGCGTCATTCGAGTCCACAGGCTCCAGGAACGGCCATGCCATTTTATGTGCCTGCAGAGAAGGGAGGGGCCGTGAGGTGAGAGAGAGATAAAGAGAAAGACAAGACACTTGAGAAAGCTGAAACCAATGAAGAAAAACAAACAGCACTATGAAAATGACACTGGAAGCAGGTGGGTCAACACAGATGTTCCCTCTTACTTGCTTCCACACTTCTATCTTTGTCCCTCTCTCACACAAACACAGACCGCTGGAGAGAGGAGGAGAGAAACTGAGAGGAGAAGAGGTAGGAGGAGAAAGAGAAAAGAAAGGGAAGCTAGAAAAAAATGCTGAGGCTAGGCAGCTGTCCAAGTAGTGCTCTGGGGAGCTAAACCCATCAGATAAGACGGACACAGAGGACTTTTGTTTTCTGCTCTTACACTGTAGTGGGGCGACGAGGAGCTGCGTTTGAGTTCGGTCTATTGCTGTTAATAAGACTACCACTACAGTGCTGCTCCAGCTACCTGTACAGTGATGAAGTAGAGAGGAAACCTCCCTTATATTCAGGCTACAGAATAGAGTTTTACTGTATGTATACGGTTAACCTTTACCGGTGTAGAATACATTTCTTTTAATAAAAAGGACCAGACCAGGGAAGTGAAATGATCTAGCTTCACTGTAGTATCAACGTTGTATTCACCGCTACAGCCCTGTGTAAAGTACACGGTACGCACATGCGTTTGTGCAGCGACAATAAGTCTACCTGTAAGGAACGTAGAATTCTCCGCAGGCCCTCATAGTCCTTGTCAGTGAGCGGCGTGAAGACCGTCATGGCGTCCTCTGTCGACTGACATTGCGGGCACACGTATTGGTCGATGTGGTTGGCCTCGCTCTGCAAGATGCCCACACAGCGACCGTGGTACCAGTTCTGACACCGGTCACACCCAATATAGAACCTAGGAAGGCAAGAAGTATGTTCACTTCTGAGGTTTGCATTGTATTTCAAATGGGCTTTATAGATTTATAGACCTAAAATGTGATTTTGTCGAAGCAACGACATTTATTAAGTAAAGCAAAAGCACACAACATTACTGCTTTTCACAATTAATCAGGAAGGACAAGTATAGCACTTGTCCTTTTAAAAAAATAATTCAAATAATATGCCTCAGCCCAATTTTGGATTTAAAGCAACAACACTGACGATTACACACACACACACACACACACACACACACACACACACACACACACACACACACACACACACACACACACACACACACTCCTGCATCTCCTTACTGGGACTCGTCGTACGGCGTCTGACAGATGCAGAACAGCTCCTCTGTGCTGCTCTCCTGGCCCCGTTTACACTCAACACAGATGTAGTCGTCCATCTTCTTGGCCTCCTTCTCTGTGATGCCCACACATTCACCATGATACCAGTTGGTGCACAGGTCGCAGCCAATGTAGAACCTTTAGAGTAAAAAGGGATGCAAAAGTTGTGTCACTAATGTCTCTTAGTACACACCGACGATTCTGAAGTATGGTAATCAATATACCTTTAGCTCCAACTTTATCCTAGTTTTTAAAACGCTAGTTTAAAATGAGCTTGACATGTAATAGATTAGGATTGTTCATGTTAATGTTTCCATCATATCTGAAGAACTGTGCAGATTAGGCAAATTAGGAAATACATAAAAAAGTGATGCCTTTGTTTGTGTGATGTGCAAACTGAAGTAAAAAAAAAAAAAAAAGGAACATGTTGAAAACACTGAATATGGCAGAAAGGCAAGATGCAGGAATTTGCTGTGTTTTTCGGGGGTGTTGTTTTTCCGCTTTAGTACTAGTTAGGAAATCGGCTGCATGAGTGTCTTTAAACATCAACTGTAAACGAAATTCCATCCCTCGTCCTAATATTGATTCTACAGCCAGTGCTTGCTTACAGGCTGAATGAATGCTCTACACTTGTTGCTGCAGTCTGGAGGCTTGTGTTTGACAAGTCAGCAAAGTTCAATAACTCCACACTTATAGTTTCTGGACCATTGAAAGTACCGACCCAAGGACGGGGACTTTTCAGAAGGTAGGGACCAAAACTGGGACTATATTTCTGCAGATGAAATGAAGGTAAAGGGGTTCCTACAAAGGTTGAAGGAAAAGTTCCACCGGTCAAATGAGCCATTAAATTGTTCTTTTTGGGGGATTTTTTAAATTTAGAATTGGGTTTCACTGAGCCTACTATTACCATAGCTACCCTGGGCAATATAGTATTTAAATTTGAGAGTACTCCAGAGAGCACCGTCATACTTGGTCTCGTCGTAGGGCGTCTTGCAAGACGCAGTAGAGCTTGATTTCCATTTTGTTGTCCTTGATGCTCGTTGTCGAGATCATCTTCTTCTTCTTGGACTTTGCTGATGTCGCAGTCTCTCGCTCTTCCTCCCGTTTCCTCTTGTGTGTGGAGGAGACGCTCGTGGTGAGGTGGTGTTGAGAGGTGATGCCATGCGTGTGTGCTAGAGTATGTTGCTGCTTGTTGTGGGCGGCGGCGGCGGTGGCGGCGGCGGCCTGGGCAGCCTGCTGGGCTGCAGCCTGAGCCCTCTCCTTCTCCCTCCGAATCCGCAACAGGTCCCTCTTTAGCTCCTCCTGAGGAGTGTAATGTCAGGACAGATGGGGTTAAAATGGGTGGATAATACCTTTATAAGATGAATTTAGATTCTGTCATTTCATCATTAGCCCTCTGAACTCCACCACCCGCCAGTGAGTTTGAAAGCCAAGTTTTCTTGAAAATGTTTTTTTAATTGCCAAAATTACACCATTTATCATAGCCACAAACTATTTGCGAGTCAAGGGTGAGAAACACTTCAGTGAGGAGAAAATTACCAAATCTAAGCTTAAAATAGCGATATTTCATCAAAACTACTTTATTCTACAAGTCTCATTAAAAATGTTGCCAAAAAATAATCGTTTGCTCAAACCAGTTCCTGTAAAAAACATTAAATTCTGGCTACTCAGCACATCACACATGGGAAGCCATGCCTTGGCTGAGACCAACAGTCACGTGACAAAAATGTGGTAAAATTGAACTGCAGGCTGTTTATACAGCGCAGAGCGAACAAGAAAGGCAGATGTTATAAAAATGTAAATAGTTTATAATATAATTATTATTTATTGTATATTATAATAATAATAATAGTTTGATATTTATAGCATTTCTTTTTCCAATATTAGAAACACTTGTTGGATATACAGTGCTTCAGGGATAAAGGTGTTTCCAATGACATTTGTCACACCTCTTCATAATTATGTTTTAAACTTTGTGTTTTCCGTTTTATGGATTCTTGAGACCATTTTCAGAATTGTTTATGTACCTCCTTGTTTTAAAAATATATACAATGAATATTTGAATGGACACAGATTTTGTCCCCTCCCTCCCTGCCCTCATACCTGTGTCTCCAGCTGCAGCTCCTTGTCGAGAAGTGCCCGTTTCTTCAGGATCTCCATCTTGAGGCTCTCTTTGTGCCGGTAAAGGAGCGAGGAGAGCTTGCTGGCGTTGGCCAACCTCCTCTTTGCCTCCACCACCTCTTCCTTCTTCCTCATCTTAGCCGCCTGCCTATCATCCTTGTCTATCCGGTCCAGGATGAACTTCATCACCTGGTTGCACACGATCATCCTAGACAGAAACAGACAGAAGAAAGGAAGATAAGAAAATTATTAATTTCAAACTTCAAAGTTAGAGGATCATAAAGGCATATAGAATAGTTAAGTACTGTACATTGAGAATGAACAGACTCTTGAATATAATAAAAAAAATGTACAGTCTTGCCTTAAAAAACACAGCCTTACTGAATCTAATGAGGACCCATGTGAAATAGGGCTGTGGCACATTCAAGGTATTTTTTAAATGCATAAAATACACATAATACTGCTGCTGAGAGAGTAGGATAAAAGAGAGGGGAGGGAAAGGATTATCACATATCTGAATCTTGAATTCAGTGCAGTCGAAGTCACAGAGGAAGAAAGTTATCCCTCTGACACACCAGTGGGCAGGAGTGTATTAATCCAAACAATGCTTCAATGTTTCAGAGAGTAAAACCTGCATGGGTATTGGCTCCATCAATAATGTGAACGTCTAACTTTCCACATGTAAGAAATGGCAGTGCGTGTCAATGAACAATGAAAGCTTTTCTCTCAGTCCTTGAGGTGTTCTGGTGACTCAGTTGTGGAAGCTTTGCAACTACAAAGTCCAGGGTTTGACACACATGCAGTCTATCCCTGAAATGTTCAGGAACATGTCCTGCATGAAGTCATGTGTGAATGGGAGCAGGGTTCAATATTCAGGGAAATCTGTATCGCCAATTTCCCAACTGAAGACCGAATAAAAGTTCAGGGAAAATGCTGGTACGGCTGTCTTGTGAAAGAAAGCAGTAACATTGCAGGGACAAGCCCGTAAAAGGTCTACGTCCGCCTGACGAGAGGCGTTTTAACATGGAGCGAGCCAACCAATCACAAGACTCCGCTGATGACGTATTTGAGTATCGACACAGTATCATGAACCTAACAAGGCTCCTTCCTAAAAGCGACACTGTTATGTCGTCATCCGTGTGAGAACCAAGCAGTCAGAGAAGTTGTGTTACTGGGCCACGAGTCTTACAGATGTTAGAGGGATGTTTGGTCGTCCAGTGTTTATTTGTAGGAGATTCTGTGCTTCAGTAGCATGGGAATGGGAGAGATTGGAAGAGCGGTATGGTGAGAGATGGACAGATAGATGACGACTGGGAAGCCACACTGCTTTTGTAAACATGGGAAAGGGAGGAAGAAAGGTCATACACACAAATTAAAATCCACATGGGGATTAAGGGTCATGTGCACGGTCCTATACTGTGTGCTCATACAACTTCCTGCAATTCTAAAAGGAAGAAGAAGGAATATTTAGCAACGAAGAAGAAGAAAAAACTGGGAGATACAATAAAAACTATCTCCATGAACAATTTTAGAAAAATTGAAGCTCAGCATAATACAGTAAATCAACATAGTCCGTGGTTCTGTGTGCCCAGTATGTTCACTTGTGTTCGCTAACATTCACAACTAAGATCGAAAATTGTTGGTACAAGTTCAGTACACATTTGTGTGAATAACGCACATCCATGGCTGCTGAGGTCAAAGATGGGCCAGGATTCCTGATCGTGTACACTAAAGTACACGCTGCAAATGCAGCATGAAAGAGGAGGACACTAATGAAACAGGACGCACAAACAAGTGCCAGCCGATGTCAGAGTTTGAGGTCATTACCAACAGTCGTGTTTTGAAGGAAAAGCAAGAGAAAGGGATGACATGAAGAAATGGAAAAAGGATGAAAAATAAGCAGAGAGACAGACAACAGACAGAGCTGCTGTAGTGATGTCACGGTTGTCTGGGTTTGGTATTTCAAGTTTGTGTGAATGGGTACAGTGTTGACACACCGTCTGTGGACATAAACACATGGTTGTCAGGGTCAACTGTAGGTCAGAATATGAAATATATCTGCAGCATAGAAAAGAGGAGTGAAGGAGGAAAGACTTTCTAAACATTTAACTGCTTTGACTTTCATTTTATAGATTTTGATTTAGTTTCCTATAGTAGTAGTCCGAACTCTGCTACCAGAAGAAAATTGCACCTTTTTCTTTTTGTGAGGAATGTGTGCCGTACTTTGTCGTATATGTGTGACCGTATTTTTATTTCATTTTTATTGTAATTTTTTTTACGTTTAAATCGCTAACTGTTAAGTTGTGCCTTTAATCCTCCTTTGTTATTTATTTACTTCTTATTTATTTATTTCTTGTTTTTATTATTATTATTATTATTATTATTATTATTATTATTATTATTATTATTATTATTCATGATTGTATTTTGTGTAATGCCATTTGTTCTAATCGGGAAGTGTTCTTATGTGTATGAATAACATGTTTAATGTATAAAATCAACAAACATATATTTACAATGCACTTTTGTTTATGGTAACAAACATCTCAACACTATGGTTCTTCAGAAAGCCTCTTTATAAACTACAGTACCTGGCCCTTACGGAATAACAACTGAGAAATGTTTTGTCAAATGCCAAGCTAATAGAGTTTAAACTCACTACATCCCTACACACTGGTGTCGGTTTGGAAGGGCCTTGATTTTATTGTGCAACTCCTCTCATTTAAACACGGGTTTGTCTTGTGTTCTTGCTCGTAGGGTCACAGTGAGCACATGCAGCTGTTCCCACACTGTGTTTGGACAAAAGTCAAATAGGGGGAGAGGAGAGGATAGTGTACAGACTGCCCAAGTGAGATCCATATGATCAGAACATGGACACATAAGAATTCAAAGTAGAAGAACTTTCCCACAGATAATAGCCGCAATCACGCTCAAGAACAAACTTAAGTGTTATTGCTTTTTCTTCAATTCTGCAGTTGTATAATACAGCACTTAAATAACAAAGCATTATGGTGTTGTAAAAATAAACACTACATTAACACTTCAACACTGAAAGAGTAGTAGCATCCATCACTGATGCGATTATGAGTCAGGTGCTTCCCCCTCTTTAGACTTTCGTTGGGACATTCTTGACTTAATTCTCTTAGCTTTTCTTTTCAGTTTCGCACACGGCCCTGCAGTCTTATGCCCTTTATTGCCGATTGGCTGGGTGTTGACCTGCAAATTAGGCACGTGCTTTAAATTTACAAAGATAACGGGATTGAATGAGGCCCATTGACCCTAAAAATAATTTCTGTGCTGCTATCTTTCCATTTCTATGATGCATATGTTGTTCCTCAGTGCATTCAGTCCGATTGGTGCAAAATGTCTAATCCTTCCAATGACATAAAACCACGTCAATAAAAACGTGTTGCCCTCCAAAATGACAACTTTGACTACATTAAAAAAAATCATTCCCATATTCTCACACTCACTCACACACAGTGACATATTGTGGACACACACCTCTGATTCTCTTCTCTCTCGGCAGGCGTCATGGTCTTCTTCTGCTTCAGGTGCTCGATCACAGCGTTTTGTTTCATCACCACCTGAAACACACGTCAGAACAAAGCACGTGTTTAACAACAGAAAAGATATTTACAGCTCGAGAGACGAGAATAACATATTTAAACCAATGAGCGGCAAAAAAAGAAGATTAAATGAAAAATACAATCATCTGGACTTTAGTGATGTTTAATTTGTTCTACAAATATACAGTATGAGTCAAAGGTCTGACACACCTTCTCATTCAATGTGAATGACTGTACTTTTGACTGGTACTGTATATAGAAATGGATTATTATGAAATGTAAGCGAGCAGTATAGTGTGTCAAATAAGTACACACGCGCATGTACGTAGTATTGAGCCCCACAAACAGAGACGGGGCCCAAGCTGTAAAAATAAACCCAGCCTTAGTGGAGGATGGGGACTGTTTATGTACTGATGGCAGAGAGAGCGCGAGCCTTGGACTGAGATGGATGACCTGGCTACGATGGGTGCTTGAGCACAAGCACACACACACACACACACACAAGCACACACACACACACACACACACACACACACACACACACACACACACACACACACACACACACACACACACACACACCTGTTTCTGAATGATGTCGCTCTGGCTGGCTGCATTAAGGGCTTGCTCTCTCTTGGCCTCTGCGGCTTGTTTCTTCTTCTGTTGTTGCTGTTCTCTAAGCTGCTGGATCCTCTGCAGCTGCTCCTGGACAGAAGCTGCCTGGATGGTCACAACGTTCCCAATCTGTGCAGACAGCAAAGCATTATAAGGATTTTACAATTATGAATACCCTGTCTAAATGTGTGAGGCAGTACACAGAAAATGTCATGTTTTTCTGAACGTTTTCCATTTTATAGGATCAAAACCTAATAGTGAGGTCCATGAGGGGAATATAAACTACCTGTCCTCCCTGAGCTGAGGTGGTCCCGGTCTGTTGTATCTGGATAGGAAGCTGCAGTTTGATGTGCTGTGGCAGAGAGCCTCCACCCTGCTGGGCCTGCAGCTGTGCCAACACCTGCAGTCACAACACAGAAGATACACAACATTAACAAAGCTTAAAAGAAAACTATGGTTGTGTTTATACATTTTCTAAAACTTTTATTTAGATAAGTTAGATCACTCTCCAAACCGTTTCACTTAACATAAAGAAGGCCTCGCGACCCCCTAGGAAGCTTTGGCAACCCCCAGGTTGGGAACCACTGAGCTTCATTTGTGTCACCCTTAACTTAACAGAGCCCCACTTTAAGAATGGCTGGATAGATTAAATGAGCAGTTCACAGAATGAACTGGGTTTAATATTTTGAGCACGCACATTTCAACTTTTGAAAGTTAGCGTGGCACAGATTTATTTACATCTACAGCTGTTTTTCTAAAGCGGTAAAGTCTCTCACTGCTCGACATCATGTAGCTTCCCCTGAGCAGTGCTCAGTTGATCAAAACCATCTGAATAACAGCTTTTTTGGGAAGTGGAGTGAAGTTATAGCCAACAACAAATCACAGTGACTATGTTTACATGCAAAACTATTCCATTTTTTTCCCTTATTCCGAGAAAGACAAAATTCCTACTAGGCTGTTGACATGGCGAATGAAAATGAATATTCCGGTTTACATGCAGGTCTGCGAACATAGCCTCCAGCTTTCTTTAACCAACTTCTTGAAAAGGTCGGTGCTGCAATATAAAACAGACCTGTTGATATCCAAATGTTTATAAGTAGGTGTGCTTCTCCTTCCAAGCGGAAATGTGGGCTCTTCTCTAGTTGGTTTGTGTACAACGCACTTGAAACTGCGGGAAAAACCCTAATTGAGACGCATATTCTGAAAGCACTGTATACATTTGGAATACGCTGTTTACATGACCCACTACAAATGATTGTATTACATAAATAATATTTAGTTATGTGTATATTATATAGTATTTTGTGCATGTAAACGTTTTGTCATTGTGTCTTTGATGATCATACCTGTACCTGCTGCTGCAGTCCAGACATGCTGATAAGCTGGGGTGTCTGCTGCAGCTGCAGCTGGGCGGTTCCTCCCTGTGTTTTCACCTGCAGCGAGGTGGGAGACTGGATGGGCATGTGAGCCTGCGTCTGAGGGGGTAACTGGCCCTGTGGGGTGGCCGACGAAGGGGTGCTGGTAGTGGCCAAGGGAGTTGCGCCTGCCTGGACGGGGGCGGCAGCCTGCTGGGCTGGGGTTTTGGTGGAGGTGGAGTTGGGCTGGCCAGGAACTGCGGTGACTGGAGAGAGAGCGAGAAAGCGAGAGAGCGAGAGAGCGTCAGAGACAAGCAGGACAATGCCATCTTAACTGCAAATCACCAAGTAGAAACGCATTAAATTTGCATTTCCAGAATTATTTGTCTGAATCCAAACCATCCTAAAATGCATATCTGTTGAGTGATCCATGCTTGTTTCTTGTCATACCTGTGCTGGGTGTGGGTGTGGCAGCTGAGGTCAAGGGAGTGAAGAGGAAGCGTTGCACCTGGCCGTTGGGCAGCGCTGCCTGCATGAGCTGCTGACCGGGTCCTGGGATGACGGTGACCCCGTGAGGTATGACCTGAAGCTGACCGGTGGTCTGGCCCTGGCCCTGAACCATCACTGTCAGAGCCTGTTGGGTACCACCGACACCGGCCTGACGATCCACACCTGACCCTGCCTGCTGCTTCTACGAGAGGCAGAGAAGAGAGGAGATGGTGAATCACATTGTACAATCTAATCCTAAATAAATTGCCTTTGTCTTCTTAGAGAACTTGAGCTGGGTCGTGAACTGTTGCTGGTATGTGGTTGTAAAGGCCATTAAACCATTATATGTGATACTGGGCTCTACAAATCAACTTGACTTGTGAGAAGACAGATGATGTCATTAAAAGCCTATTTTTACACCGAAATCCTGTGAAACTAGGTGGTTTTTACATTTTCAAATTAAGATCATGCATTTTACATTTCTCTGGAGACCAGGGTCTCTGCACAATCTGGCATTATCCTTTGACAATGGGGCTGAAATAAAACATCTTATAGTTCATATTCATACATAATCGATTAATGAATCTTAATATTTACCCATCTTTTTCCTCTTACTGTAATTAAAGGAAAACATTTGAAGAGAAATAAATGTGCACACATATTTATCTTGCCATGGTATTCTTCTTTTAAAAATCAGATTTCATTGCTATTTGGGAGGTGTTATTTTCAAACCTTGCGCACAGGACATCCTGGAGTTTTCAGCATCTCCCTCACTAACCTGTGTGAGCTGGGTGAGCTGTGCCAGGGTGAGTTTGACCTGGCCCTGCCCCTGCACCCGTTGGGTGCCGGGTGCCGTTTGGCCTGCTGTGTTGGGGCTGGCCCCCTGACCAGTAACTGTGGCTACGGGGCTGGCACCAGATATTGCCGTGGAAACTGCCTGGCCACGAATGATCTGCGTCACTACTTGCTGTCCACCCTGACCTGGAAGAGAAAGTTGTATAAAAGATGGTCAATTTTAACTAGACTTTCACATGTGCAGACAAAGGAATAGTTTGGATGTTTTAAAGTGGAGTTTTACGAGGTACTTATCCATAGTCAGTATATTACCTACAGTAGATGGCGGTCGGCACACTCCTAGTTTGGACATGCGTACCGGCACGGAAGCTAAGCAATGTACTGCTGTCAACAGGGGCAGCAGCAAAATGTACTTAAAAGAAAGGCCCACATTAAAAAACATCAATGTCAGTTTGAGTGCACGCTATATTTAGAATATTTTCAAGGGAAGGCAAGGTAAAGCCGTGAAAATATTCTAAATGAGACGTACACTCAAACTGATATAGATTTTTTTGGTGGCTAAAACCCGTTTTGCTGCTGCCCCAGTCCACAGCAGTTATTGCTTTACTACCGTGCTGGTACTCATGTCTGTTTCGCCAAACTGCGGGCACGCCGACCGCCATCTACTGTAGGTAATACACCGACTATGGATAAGTACCTCAATGGTTGTCGCCAACAGGATGACTTACAGAGTACATTACCTTGCTGGACCACGAGGGGTGATCGGAGTATTGTCTTTCCCATTGGTCCTGTCTGCTGGATTGGTGTTCGGATCACTGTCATTCCTGGACGGATCTGCCCACCAGCTGCCAGAACCTAGAAGGACATTTTCATGAAGACGTTACTAATTAATTGTTTCAAAGCCAGCATCTTCTTCCTACACTGTCAGAAGATAACAGAACAACATTTTTGTGTCAAAAATCAAGGTCAGGTACAGAGGAGCTGCTTAAAAAATGGAATTATATGAAATTATATATACAAAATTGATATTATATGATACAAGATTATGTACAGAGAAAGTAGATATGTTACCTGCTGTGTACAATTTAAAAAGTACCAACAGCAGAGGCAACAAAATAATTAATGCGAGAGCTATTTGCAAACATAGTAAAAAACACAACCACCAAAAAAAGCAGAAGGCCATAAAAGCAGAGAATTGTACACTTGTAATCACATAAAGGATGTAATTGTATAGAAGTTAAAACAACTATCTAGATAATTCAGAGCACATGTACCTGTTGCTGGGAGCCTAGGGTATTGGGCCTGATGTTGAGCGTGGTGGTGCGGGGCTGGAATGTGGTGTAGGTCTGGGCACCACCTGCTGTGCTGGAGGGGATGATACCCAACACTTTCTGCTGAACCACACCTGCAGAGAGAAGAGAAGCAGAAAGATACCAGAGTGAACAAATGAGGAGAACTGAGAAGAAAGGCACGAGGAGAGGGGCGGGGTGAAGAAGAGGTTTCCCGGGATTCAGCTTGCCAATGGTATCAGTCAAGAGAGAAACATAAGTGGTAGAAAGATGACGGAAGGACAAGGAAATACTTTATGTGATGAACTAGTGGATTTAAGACAGACAGAAAGAGAGAAATGCTGCAAGGAAGGGACAGCTCATGTAAGTCGGAAGTTTCTAGAAATGGACAGGGTTCATTCGTGTCCTTATATGATTGCTTGTAGTCTTATAACTTTAGAGATCAATGATATTTATTTGTCAAACACCTGCTTTTCATCAAACACATCCACCAACACATTTTTAAATGCTCAAACATTCCTAATACAATTACTGATGTGAAGCAGTGGCTACATGTTTGCGTGTCACAAGTGAGCAGTTGTACAGAAGTCCTGCATTGATGCAACTAAATACATTATTTGTGGGCTTCTCTCCTCGCTTGATGGCCAGCTTTTGATCACAGCAATGGTAAATATTAGTTG
Organism: Cottoperca gobio; assembly: GCF_900634415.1. Lineage (NCBI taxonomy): Eukaryota > Metazoa > Chordata > Actinopteri > Perciformes > Bovichtidae > Cottoperca > Cottoperca gobio. The sequence continues at coordinate 14,378,941 of NC_041355.1, forward strand.
AGCAGGTAAACAAAATCTTCAAAAGGCTCACTGAAAGCTTAGTTGGGTTTCCCCCAACATACCTGAACCCCCTCATAAATTATGCATGAATTGAGACCCTGCTTTTTAACTTTAATCTGACAAAGGGAGCGTTTCATATTTGTTCGCCAGGTTCTGTGCCTTAATGAGCTCACGTGAAGCTGATGGCAGAAATGGAAACCATGAGAATGTCGCTCTTTTTCCTCTGCTGCCTTATTGCTGCGGTTTTTCAACCGCAACCGAGCAGGTAAACCTATACATCAAGGGTTTCCCTCTTCAAACACGGACGCTAAACCCGGTCGTAAGACCAGGGGAGTAGCTGCTCTGGTCACACACATCAAACACGCTTTTCTATGGACTTGCTGTTTGGAGAGGTCGGGGAGTTGGAGAGGTGCACTTTTATTCAAAAAGACGGAGGGAAAAAAAGAAAAATGGAATCCCGCTATAGAGGGCTACCTGTCTGGGAAGCAGACCTCAGGGTAAACTTGTTTTCCTGCCTAACTTCCTTAAGCCCTTCCAAAACAAACAGGGCGCCCAACAGTCATGCTGGATAAATACACATGTCCATTAAATGGTTACACTCCACCTGAACTTAGTTTCTCCTTCATGGTGACTTCAAAGGTAAGAAAAATCACTTTCTTTGTATCCTTGGTGAATATCATTCTCTTTATCTGATGAATGCAATGTTTTATTTGAGCAAGTCTGTATTAAATGGTACATTTACTGCATACAGAGATGCTATTTTTAGTGCCATCATCATTGCATCATGTTTGAAAATTAAGATCTCTTCAGTTTTTCTTTTCCACATGTTCTGTTAGTTAGCTTGACAGAAAGGATGTTGAGTTGAAATCTGTAATACTTGTATCCATATTAATTTGGCAAAAATATAGATACAGCTTAGAAAATTCTTCAATATCCAGACTAACCTTTCCTAGCTGAGGTTTCTGTTTTTTTTTACTTAAACATATTTTAAGCTTGAGCTTGAAATGGCACACTAATATAAAAGACACATCTAATGTCTACAGCATGTAGTGAGGTAATTGATTTTGTGAATGCTGAATATGACCTTTCTAACGCACACGAGAGCCGTCAACAGCTTTAACGGAACATGTCAACATGACAGACCAGCTCGAGTGTTGAGCAATACCAATCATCCCATAATTTGACAGGATCACAGACAGGCCAGCTGGTGCTCAGCACAAACCATCGCCTCAATCGGGGTGTCAATATTGACATTTCAAAAAAGTTGAAAAGCACCTAACTTAAGATGGTACAATCCTGAGTCCGCAGTCTGGATTTACAACCTCAGACTACACAAATCTACCATCCTAAAAACCATCCAACCAAAATAACAGCTTTCTATTAGAGGACCATGCCGACAGGACACAGCCAGACATAATGTGCCACACCAAACTAAGCTGCTGACTCATGAGGTACATAGAGAGCACCACAATGGGGTTAGTGCAGACCGGGCTGCCACAGTAGCACAAAACACAGTGAGCGGCTGAATGCTTCAGAAATGGTAGCACCTTTAACATTTGTTCAGCTGGAAACAGATTGAACAAAAAGCTTACTGAGAGCACAAGCACACTACCATAGCTGTATTTAACTAAGCTCAGTTTAAAAGGAATACTTGCCCCCCAAAATTAACATTGAAATGCTCCACTAAGGGCAGGTAGGTAGGTATCAGAGTATGAAAAACCCTGCCTGCTGTGTCACAAAACACCACTGTGAGAGCAAATGAGAACAACCCCAAAGAATTAAGTTGCCGGCTGGATGACCTAAACAATAAGCTGAGAGTATAAAGCTCTGTAGAGCTGAGGGGACCTGCAGAGTTAGTGATGACTCTCTGTGGGCTCATCACCACAAGTAATGCCTTTCACATTACACATACATTTGATCAACTGTTATTAGGGAAATATCAGTTAAAGCCTCTATTATTTTAATTTGTCCTATTCTTTCATTTAGATTAGTTTTGTTTTAATTAGTAAAGCACAATGTTTCAGGGTAAACCTATAACATCAACAGACAATGTGAAATAGCAAAATAAAGCTAATAGGGAATCACTTAATAAATCAGAGATGTGGGCGATAATTCTGAGGTCTGGAACGAGGCTCAGTGAAGTGCATCATTTAAAGCTTGTAAAGAAAAACATGGCTGGATTAGCACCATGGTAAAACTAACTGTGACAGTTGTGTGACTGATTCATAGAGGCAAGGGGCCAGTGTGTTTAATAGAGTTGAACACTTATAGTTCTTGTAAGTTGTGGGCCTTTAAAAACGACAGTCTACTTGTGTACTTGGCTCACTGACAGTGGCAATCAGGGACAGAGGAATGTCTAATTTGTGTCTAATTTGTAGACTTCAAAATATTTGGGCCTGCAGTAGCTGGCAACAACAACATTTCAAATGAGTGAAGACAGACTCAGTCCTTCTGAAGCGCTGTGTGCGTGGTTGGCACGCTAAAATGCTTACAATGGCATCCAATTAATGAAGCAGATCTAATTTGACTCCTTTGACACACTTGAAATGTTTCAGCTGTGGGACCAAGGTGAAGCAATGAAAACACAAACAGACATGTATCCCATGGTGGATGGAAAGAAGAAATGACTACACTGAATAAATGTAACTTGTGCCCAAGGAGTGACTTATTAAAAACCAGCCGTACCTCCTTGTGAAGTTGGCACGTTGACTGTGACGATCTTGCTGTTGGCGGGGAGTGGCAGCTTGGTGGTCACTACCTTTCCACCCACTGAGGTTCCCGTAATCTGGAAGGTGTGACCACCAGAAGTGGCCAAGGTGGTCTCCGTTCCCACTCCTGATAAAGCAAACAAACAAAAAGTGCAACAAATGCTGTTACTATTGTAATGTCAATAATATTACTATTTTTGTAAGATGATTTGTTCTGACATGCTCCGCCCCTTAATTTAGGTAAGAACAAAGAGTACACTGTACTTCTCTGCTACTCGCCCAAACTAAAGTACAGCAAACTTGCCATTAGTTACACTCCTCTGCAATGTACCTTGTGTGCTTTGACCCTGCTTGACCCAGGTGGCGAAGGACTGCTGGAAGTTTTTGTTCTGCTGGAATGTGACAGGGGTGCCCATCTTGGTGGAGAGTACCACTTTGGTGGTGGGGGTGCCCTGGCCTGACAGTGAGCCGACGATGACTTTGGGCGTGATGACAGGTGTTGCGGGAGTCCCTGTTGGGATAGCTGTGACTGAGCCTGGTTTCTGCTCCAGACGTTTCTTGGATGATATAGTCAGTCAGTCAGTACATTAAAATAGGAACTCATGACAGAAGCATTCAAAAGAATTGCCAATACTTAAAATCAGTTAAGCAGAAAATTAGCTATTCCAGATTGGTATAGACGGGATGATTAGGGGTTAGTGATGATACTATCAGTAGAAATTAATTCATGAATGAAGTCAGTTTTCACTCTTTGCTTGAAAAAGAGGAAGTGTGTATCCACTTTAGAAGTATCTACTGCTACACGTGTGCTTTTTTCTCCCACAAAAGTAAGATGTAGCCTCAGTTGAGACGCATAAAAAAAAGGCTTACTTATATAATTCTTTAAAAGATTAATGTGCCTTTTAAGACTGAACTGAACCACATTCACCTTGGCTTGATCGGCTGCCTGAGCTTTCTCTTTCTCCACCCTGTAAAAGAAAAGACATTCAAGCTTAAAACACAACAAACATTTCTGAAGACAGCTGTGCTCTAGTAATTTAAAATACCCTAAAATGTTTCCATACATTTTATGAGTTAGATGTGATTATTTCGATGAAAGGTGAATATCTTGGATTAAAAACATTGTGTGCATCCACCTCAGGCAAATTACCTTTTATAGAGCAAGGAGAATAATTAATAATATATATTACTTAGACAGTAAAATCACCATCCTGAATAATCTTTGACTCAAGTATGACATCGCTCTGACAGATGGCACAATTGACAGTGCATGGCAGGTGTAGGCATAACAAAAACAGCTAAAGAGAAAACTTATAAGAGCCTTAAGTAGACACCAAGAATGTATGTAACTTTATTGTATCATACCTCATTCTCCAGTGTATTATATGGAGATCTATTTGGGGGATGTATTTTTATTAACATAAAGATGCTCATAAGTGCACGTGGTACCAGAGCACCCTAGGCCAAAGGTCAATGATCGATTTTGTAATCGTATCATCTGATCTGAGGCCTCATGTTTTGGACACTCGGGTGAAGAGAGGGGCGGAGCTGTCGACTGATCACCATCTGGTGGTGAGTTGGATCAAGGGGTGGGGGAAGACTCTGGACAGACCTGGTAAGCCCAAACGGGTAGTGCGGGTGAACTGGGAACGTCTGGAGGAAGCCCCTGTCCTGGAGATCTTTAACTCACATCTCCGCCCGAGCTTTTCAGACATCCCTGTGGAGGTTGGGGGCATTGAACCTGAGTGGGCGATGTTCAAAACCTCTATTGCTGAAGGTGCGGTGGTGAGCTGTGGTCTCAAGGTCTTTGGTGCCTCAAGGGGCGGTAACCCTCGAACACCGTGGTGGACCCTGTTGGTCAGGGAAGCCGACTGAAGAAAGAGTCCTTCCGGGTTATGTTATCCGGGCGGACTCCGGAAACAGTTGCAGGGTACCGAAGGACTAGAAGGGCGGCAGAGGCAAAGCAGTGAGTGTGGGAGAAGTTCGGAGAAGCTATGGAAAAGGTGCTTCTGGAAAACCATCCGGCACCTCAGGAGGGGGAAGCGAGGAACCATCCACGCTGTGTACAGCAAAGGTGGGACCCTGCTGACTTTGACAGAGAAGGTTATCGGGCGGTGGAAGGAGCACTTTGAGGAACTCCTGAATCCGACCAACACGCCCTCTATGGTTGAGGCAGAGCTGGAAGCTGATGTAGGATCATTGTCAGTTTCCCTGACGGAAGTCACTGAGGTAGTCAAACAACTCCACAGTGGCAAAGCCGCAGGGGTTGATGAGATTCGTCCAGAAATGCCGAAAGCTTTGGGTGTTGAGGGGCTAACTTGGTTGACACGCCTCGTCAACATTGCGTGGAAGTCTGGGACAGTGCCTAGGGGGTGGCAGACCGGAGTGGTGGTTCCCCTATTTAAAAAGGGGGACCAGAGAGTGTGTGCCAACTACAGGGGTATCACACTTCTCAGCCTCCCTGGTAAAGTCTACTCCAAGGTACTGGAAAGGAGTAGTACTCTTCACTCTTGCAAGGATCCTGGAGGGGGCCTGGGAGTACGCCCATCCGGTCTACATGTGTTTTGTGGATATGGAGAAGGCGTATGACCGGGTCCCCCGGGTGATACTGTGGGAGGTGCTGTGGGAGTATGGGGTGAGGGGGTCACTTCTGAGGGCCATCCAATCCCTGTACGCCCAAAGCGAGAGTTGTGTCTGGATACTCGGCAGCAAATCCGACTCGTTCCCAGTGAATGTTGGCCTCCACCAGGGCTGCGCTTTATCACCAATCCCGTTTGTGATTTTCATGGACAGGATATCGAGGCGTAGTCTCGTAGTTCAGGTGGCCTGAGGATCTCATTGCTGCTCTTTGCAGATGATGTGGTCCTTATGGCATAATCGGTATGTGACCTTCAACAGTCACTGGATCGGTTCGCAGCAGAGTGTGAAGCGGTTGGGATGAGGATCAGCACCTCAAAATCTGAGGCCATGGCTCTCAGCAGGAAACCGGTGGATTGCCTACTCCGGGTAGGGAATGAGCCTTTACCCCAAGTGAAGGAGTTCAAGTACCTCGGGGTCTTGTTCGCGAGTGAGGGGACGATGGAGCGAGAGATTGGCCGGAGAATCGGAGCAGCGGGGGCGGTACTGCAGTCGCTTTACCGCTGAGCCAGAAGGCAAAGCTCTCAATCTACCGGTCGATCTTCGTTCCTACCCTCACCTATGGTCATGAAGGCTGGGTCATGACCGAAAGAACAAGATCGCGGGTACAAGCGGCCGAAATGGGTTTTCTCAGACGGGTGGCTGGCGTCTCCCTTAGAGATAGGGTGAGAAGCACAGCCATCCGTGAGAGACTCGGCGTAGAGCCGCTGCTCCTTTACGTTGAAAGGAGCCAGTTGAGGTGGTTCGGGCATCTAGTAAGGATGCCACCTGGGCGCCTCCCTAGGGAGGTGTTCCAGGCACGTCCAGCTGGGAGGAGACCCTGTGGAAGACCCAGGACTCGGTGGAGAGATTATATCTCCTCACTGGCCTGGGAACGCCTCGGGATCCCCCAGTTGGAGCTGGAGGATGTGGGCCGGAGAAGGGAAGTTTGGGGTTCCTTACTGGAGCTGCTACCCCGCGACCCGACCCCGAATAAGCCGTAGACGATGGATGGATGGATTTTTATTTTATTTTTAAATATTAATGTTTTGTTTTCTATTTAAGTCATTTTTATTATAAATTCCAATTCATATCCTGAATCCCAATAAAAAATAATTGATCACAAAAAAAAGGTGTAGGCATAATATGCTTGACCCTCTGACCTTTCTGAGAAAGCTCTGATCTCCCAGAGGTCGAGCTCCTCCTCGGCGACCCAGGTCTCGATCACCACTGGGCCTGTTTGCTTGGCGGGCTCAGGCTTCTTGGGGCGCAAGGCACTGGAGCGTAGCCCCTTCCTCTGAGGCGTGTGCGTTTCTGGAATGGTGGATCATTAACAGGTCAGCGTTATCGTGTCTACATTTTTAAACATTGCAATACAAAAAAGGAGCAACCCAATTGACGGATTGTAACTCTTTCTTCAGTGTCAGGAATAGAAAGTGTAGCTAACCTTTCGGAGTCTCTGGCACTCCAAGGGGGCAGATGATTTTGCGGATGCAGTACTCTGAGCGAATGCCGTAGGGTCCCACATCACGGCGTTTTATGATCTCTGTGGTGGTGATTTCAGTATCTGATGTCTCTGTAGCAATGAGTGGGGATAGGGCTGGGTTGGTATGGAGAGCCCGAGAAGATGGAGGAAATGCTCTCCAACATAAACACAGTGACACCCACATGAGACTGAGGGCTGTCTTTTTCACAAAAGCATTGTTGTATGTTTCTCTGGGCCAACATGGGGATCAGGAGGATAACCCAAGTACATTCAGGAAGCTACTACCCAGTTATTGAACTGCAGATTCTACCATTTTTTTAAACATCAGATTGGAGTTGATCAGTTTTTCTGAAAACACCAGTACATAAATATCTGAAGAAAAATAAGTCACTTCTACATCTTTTAAACAGCTTGTACACAATTAAGTCCCTAGAAAACCAAACTTTGTGCAGTTCTTCTCCATCTTTCCACTGTGACATCTTTATTTGGAGGTGTTGATGGGTTGGGGGGAGTAGGGAGTTCTACCTGTACGTGTGGTGCCGACAGCGGCGGATGGTTTGACTGCCATGTCGTCCCATCTCAGAGAGGCCCACAGGAGCCTCAGCATCAGGCACACACCAGCCAAAGACTTCACAGTCTGCAGCCGATACCTATAACACAAGGTTCAAGTATTAGTCATGTATATAGTTGCATGTAAACATTTGTCCAAGTAGTCGTTTACAACTTTGGACCTATACCGTACATAACATGACAGACGGCTATACTGAAAGAAACTCCTGGAAAATGGAAATGTCTGTTACGCACATTTTGCTGAAAATTTTCATTTTAAACTGCAATATAAACACTACTGACAGAAAGAACAGTTTTTCTACAGTGATGAGCTGAAGGCGTTCCCCACTGCCCTGGTGTCATGCAGTTCATTATTGCAGAGCAATTGACTGCCAGTGAGACGCAGAAAACACATTGCAGCACGATCATGGAACAGGAAGAGGCAGAATAAAAACAGACTGAAGTTTTTGGTGATGTTGCTGTCCCCTCATGACCATTTCCATGAAAGAACTGACTGGCTGCCATCTTTAATAAATCCTTTTCTAAGATAATTTGAGGGAAAGATACAGTATAATCTCTGACAAAAGAACGTAAAACAACCTCACAAAGTTTAAAGTGTATAATTCATTTAAATTTTATATGATAAACATTTTTTGGTGTAACAGATTGTAGAATTAGAGGACAATCATCCATCAATTAATAATATCTCTTAGAAGAAATATTCCTTCTGTGCATCCTTATGCTGCTCCGACAATGAACTTGGCATTTATTGAAAACATCTTGAACATCTACAATAACATCATCACGTGTGTGTGTGTGTGTGTGTGTGTGTGTGTGTGTGTGTGTGTGTGTGTGTGTGTGTGTGTGTGTGTGTGTGTGTGTGTGTGTGTGTGTGTGTGTGTGTGTGTGTGTGTGCGCGCGTGTGCGTGTGGTTTGGTAGATATTCCATTTCCCATGTGTAAACCACAGACGAGAAATTGCTAGGTTTCAGGGCTGGGTCACTACACAAAATGAACATCCTGACAATTGTCCACTGGATGATTCATGACTGCTTCGTAACTCTGAGGTCTGGTTAAAATAACCTGTGTGACACCAGGCTCAGAGCCGCAACGTTGCTCCGGGCCAAAGCCATAGACAGCGAGGGAGACATAATGAACAACAAATCTCCAGGACATGGGTTTAAAGGTGAATGATGAAAGGACATAGTATCAGCCTGATTTCTGTTGTCTTTTGTAAAAAAAACAATCACAAATGTACATTTATAACTATAGCTTTAAAAAGAAGTGTATGGTTATAAAAACATTTAAATTTAAACATTTAAACTATGTATAATTCTATAAGAGCACAAAGCTACGAAGGTCTTGTTAGTTCCCCCAAAAACCACATGAGGGTGAAGGACGTCAATAAGAAGTTGGGCCAAACTGAAAGTAAAAATATACGGCAAATGTGGATAATGTTGCTCATACTAATACGTACCAGTCGTATGTTTTGATTTACATACACTGTACTGTGACACCGAACACACAAATCATTAATGAATATGTGGCAGAATAAAACTTCTTCAAGACCGGATACACTATCTCTGGCTGTCTGCTCTGCTACAAAATATAAATCAACTTTTAAAAAACATCTGATTAAGTTTTATTTTGAAATATTTGTACCCTGAAGTGGTCTTTTCTAAAATAACAGTTCATACTTTTTAATTAAAACTACATTTCGAATCGTGCCCTTGCAGGGTTTTTAAATTAATATTTATTTGAGAGTCAATAGAGACAAATTCTGACTATATTCTGTTTATTTTATTTTATTTGGTTTTCTGTATTGGAATTTCCTTCTTCATTTAATTCTGACTATTTTAATTCTGCTATTTTATAATATTTTAATTCGGCTATTTTTATAATGGTACTTCAGACTCATTTACAGCAACACTGTGATTATTGTACTGTAAATGCTCTTATTCTGTCTATTCTTGTAGTAATTGTTATGTTTTTGCTGTGAAGCACTTTAGGCTGCAATTCTTGTATGAAAGGTGCTATACAAATAAAGCTTATTATTATTATTAATTTGAAATAAAGTTTTTTGTGTCTAAGTGTAAAATATCTGCAGTGTCAATGTTATGTATTTGTTTCCTCTGGCCTCAAAACTAGAGTCGCTCCCTGACTGCCATAGATTGCTTCACACTGATCACTGAAACAGTTAAGACAGGTCAAATGCAAAGGAGGAACTTCACGATGGAGAAGTTCAACTTAACCAGCGACTTTGGTAGTGAATAGTTATGTGTAGAGCTGTAGAGACTAATCGATTAGTTGTTAACTATTAAATGAAATGTAATATTAAATAAATCTACTTTGATCATCGACTAATTGGTTTGAGGAATTGAAAAAAAAAGAAAAAGATCCGATTTCAGCTTTTTGAATGTGAATATGTTGTGGTTTGTTTGCTCCTCTATGGCATTAAACTGAATATCTTTGAGTTGGGCAAAGACCTTTGGAGAACATCTTCTTTGGCTTTGGGAAACGCTGATTGACATTTTGTAGACCAAACAACTACTGAAAATAATCAACAGATTAATTGCCAATGAAAATATTTGTTAGTTACAGCCCTAATTAGGTGTCAAGTGAGCACAAGGGGGAAACTGGGGGACAGAAAGATTGAAAACTTTCAATAATGCTTGTGGTTTAGGGGTGAGAAGCTTTAAGCATATGAGAAATACGAACAGAGAGAGCGAGCTTACCTCCAGGTGATGCCAAACGAGGGCCTGGGTGAAGGATATGGCCAGATATCCAGTGCTGGCTTGGCATTGTAGCTAAATATGGACACCTCACGGAATCCGCCTCGCCTCGCCAGCACCTTCAAGTTGTCATGGGGCAGCACAAAAATACTCTTGCGGTTGCTCTTGGTGACAAACTTGCGGTAAGAAGGAAGGGCAGTGTCTGAGCGTGTCTTCTTGGTGCGGGAGAACTTGAGGAGGCGGACACAGCCCTTTGTCGATGACGAATCCTCCAGGCTCACAGCAACAGATGACACTGAGGTCTTACCACTGGTGTCAGTTGTTGACTTACTGATAGAGGCTGACAGCGCCGTCTTCTGTTCTTGTGTCACTATTTCACTCTGGCTGTCCTCTGACTGACTGTCGAGCCCGGGGGAACAGATTTTGGTCACAGTTGTTTTGGTCATGGTAGTAAGGGTGGACACTGCGCTGTTTTCTTTTGTCGACGCCACAGGCTTTGTCACCACTGCCATTGCATTCGATGGCACTTTTGCTATCCTCATCTCCGTGGAAACTACTGTTGTGGTGGTTGTGGACTTCGTGGTTATCTGGGTGATGATGGTCTTGAGTGGTTCTGTCGTCCTGCTGTTACTGTTCTCCTCTGCAAAGTCGTCGCTCAGACTCGACTCTTCCGCTGAAGGTATAGGAGATGGCGGCATTCTGATGATCTTGACCACAGGACTGGGTTTGTCCTGCACAGACTGAAATGGTGATGAGCTGATGTGCTGAAGAGTGCTTTGAGCACCGATGTTGTTCTCCAGCCTCATCATCTTCAGTGGAGGTTTGTAGTCCTGGTCTAAAGTCATTGTCTTGCTCTCTACCTCCACCTTAGAAGCTAGGCTTGGCTCCTTGGCCCCAACCTCTGTACAATCATTTAAAGGGGCCAAATCTCCGTTCACTAAAGGCTTTTGCTGTGTGCCGTCCTTCAACGAGACGACCGGCTTTTGTTCTTCAATTTTACCGATGCTATTCACCTTGGGCTGTGGACTGCTGGTTAGCGCACCATTATTTGAGCTCATTACAGAGTTACTCAACATGCTTTCACTCCCCAAGCCATCATTACCATTTACCTGAAGGAGAGGAGAAACTAGCTTGGGAGGGCTATCGCTCTCGGTTTTACCTTGTCCAATGCCTTGTGTATTTTCTCGGTTCTCCTCTGGCCCCATGCCATTTTCCTCTGTACCTGAATGCGCTGAGCTTAAAGTTTCTGGGTTTTGCTGAATACCTTCAGAAGGAGATGTGTTTTGACTGCCTATTTGGTCAAGAACACTTGTAGATGTCCGTAGACAGTCCAATTTTAAGTTGGAAACCTCAGAACCTGTGTTTTCTATATGCGCAGCCTTGGTAACATCTGATGGTGCGCTGGCTGTGTGTCGCTCTAAAGAGCTATGAATTCCCCCTGCTGGTATTTCATGTACATCAGGCAGTGGGACACCCTCTTGCCCCAAACTGTCTGTATTAGTTTCTTTTTGCCCCATAGTCCTTTCCACTAAGTCTGCCTCCAATGCCTTGGGCATGGAGGTGGTTTGGTTTTGTATACCTGTACTGCAACTGTCTTTGGGTGTGGAGTCAGGAACAGGAGAAGGAAGAGGAAGAGAGACAGTCTCATCCGTAGTTTTAGAGAGTTCAGCCTGACTCTCCCCTTCAACCTCTCCCCTTCTAACTTTCTCGGGCCCTGGAGTTTGTGTTGTGGAAGATTTATCCTCCACTTTCACAGCTTTCCCCAGTGCAAGCTGTGTCTGAGCGAGAGTATGAGGCTTGAGTGGTGACCGCGGCCGGACCGGAGTGCTCAGAGCGGGGTTTGAAGTGGATGAAACTGGTGTAGGAGCCTGAGGGTTGGACGCGGACATTTGCGGCCTCTGCTTCTCCTCAATAATGTGCTGCTTCACTCGTCGCTCCAGCAGGCCATCAAGCTTGGAGGTCTTGACCTTCTTGTAGGGAATGCGGGTGAGGAAGCCCTTGCTGACATCCACTACATCGTAGTTAAAGGGCTGTGTAGGTCCCTCTGTAGGCTCCTCCTTCACAGAGGCCTTTTCTTCCTGAATACTAGACCCTGGAGAGAAAAATGTATTCATACTTTAATATACATTGATATACAAATCAATTTCATCACATTCTGTCAATCAAGTTGAAAATCCTTGGGAATGATACACACGATTATAGTAAATGTTGTAATTATAAATGTTGTTTATAAGCCACATGCAATTGAATGCAATGCAATTAGACACAAAGTCGCACTCGTACGTTTCATACTTTGCACATCATCTGATCGAGAGTCTGTGGGGTCCACCTCCATCTTTGCTGGCAATTGATCAGACAGCTCCTCAGACTTTTCCTTTTCTTCCGCCCCTTCTTTCTTTTCCTCTTCCATCCTCTCTTTAGATTCCAAATCTTCAACAGACATCGGATGATCTGTTGCAGGCTTGGAGAGGCAAGAGGGGTCTTGATCTTTTGCCTCACTGCTTAAGACAGCAGCTCCCTGAGCTTCTGGTGCAGATACACTGGGACGCCAACTCAAGTCCAGCAGGGTACATTTCTTGCCAAGTTTAGCATCTTTGGAAAACACAATGACAGTGAGAGTTTATTTTTCAAATTAGTTTGAAGAAACACATCTAGAGCTGCAGATAATTGCTAATAAGATGGCTATTATGGAACACACAACTCAAGAAAATAAGAAAATAAACAAACTTGAAAAGGATTACTATGAAGTCTGCAGCTTTAACAACAGAAATAATGTGTTTTTGACACTGCAGTTAATCTGAACATTCAGTTTGAATAAACAATAATTTAAACTATTTGTGAGGTCTGTGAATTGATCTTTGATCTTAGATTTTACTCAATGACATCTACAGACACATCAAAAGAGAGGCTTAAATCATTGAATGCAACACACACAATGACATCGTTGAGATTACTGAACGAGAGACTAAATCTCAGAGTCAAAAAGACTTTAAATTTGAGAAAACCACATTTTAGGCCCCAAAGTATCCCATTCCAGACCTTCCAGTTCTTTGCGGTAGTTGGCGTTAGTGTTGCCGGGAAGCCTGGGATCAAACCGCTGCACATAAGTCCTACTGATCCAACTCCAGCCCCCATAGCCCGTAACACGATACTCCTCTCCTTTCTGCTTCCACACCTTCAAATAAGACAAGAAAGTAGAGGAGAAATTAGGAAAAGAGGGATACAGAAACAGAAAAAAGGATTAAAGCGTCAAACCGAGAAAAGTGAATTGGAAAAGACAGAAAAAAGGAGTTGTAGCGGGAGAGCACAGATATAAAGAAACCTTAAAAGTTCAGGGGTTATTCACACACTGATCACTAATTGCTGAGGGAAATGACTCAGAACAGAGCTCAACTTGCTGCATCAAAGAGCCCTTGATGGTCACTCACGCACAACATACAGTACACACCAGTGTTTCCCACAGCAATGCCTCAGTTTTCAGACGAGACTGGAATATTATTGCAGTCATCACATAATCAGTATAGTTTCCTGTTGCTTTGGCACAGACAACAGAACTAGAATAGTTAGGATGGCGATATCAGTGGTGCATCTAAAAAGGTGGCTGCGAATGTCGTGGACATCAGCACTGGTGTGGCGCACAAGACTCTGAACATCCAGTGTCAACTTCAATGCCAGAGTGATGGCAGCCATCCTGGACATCCCAGTGTCTGTGTGTCATGAGCTGTTCATGTTACCACATGGCCCAATGCCTAATGGTTAGATTAAATAAATAAAATGTATTTTTGTAATATACAAAGCCAGTTATGTTTATATCTAAATGTGCTCACATGGAAAGAAATCACATAAATAAAAAACTTTCAGTGACCAGTTACGTTTGAATATCACCACGTCAATCTCAACACATCATCAGGTATAGACAAACATCATTATTAGCTAGCTAACGTTCCCTCGGATGCACTTACACAAAATGGATTGGTGATTGGAACGAGAAAGTGATGATGTGGGCGATAACCCTGCACCAGTAAAATCTCCAAAGTGTGTGGTGAGGAAATATGAGATTTATTAGATTTCTAATAACAGTAAATGATGGGTAAATATTTATTTTGGTCAACACATCTGAAAGTGGCCTTCTTTTGTTACTTTATTTTTTATTTAAAAAAAAGTATCAGTAGCTTAAAGTACAAAAGGTTTAAATCCCCTACTGTACAATGCTCATATACACGAGTGGACTTTTGTGTTATAAGTCAGGGCAGAACTCTTTGTGGCCAGTAATAAGTACAAATGCACAGTGATATGCTCAGTATGAATACATGAGTACAAGAGGGTGTTCCTTGTGTGCATGAATGGCAAGAGAATATCTAACTTCTGACATATCAATTCATCTTGTGCCAGGTTTGAAATAATCACTTGAAAAACCAAAAATGTATGCATGCAACCTACCTGGTGTTTAATTGGAAAGGTGTATTTGACCCAGGTGGCCTGTTGCATCGTCTCTTCATCCTCCAGCTTCTTCTCCCTCTTCTTCACTTTCTCCTTCTCCTCACGTTCTATAGACGTCATGCGGTTTAACCTGAAACATATTGTTTTTAAATGTTCATACAATATAGCCTGCTGCTCTTAAATTGAAAATGCTATTGATTCTACTTCTACAAAGACTAGTAACATTGTTTTTTTCATGCAGTGTATGTATGTATATACATTTTATTATTTATATATTAAAAAAAATGTTTAAATGCTGTTGACAGTATTTTCTAATGTATGTAGTGATACAAAGTTATATCCAAAGTTCCCTCTTTAAAAAAACCTTTGACTCTAATATGTCAACAAAATTAAACAATAATTTTTTAACTGGGCTTTATCCGATGCTCAAATAAGCATAAACATACCATTTCAGAAAACAATTGTCCAACAGGGGAAGTTTCATGTCGATATCTAGTCTTGCCTTAGGTGCAAGTAAACAATTGTGTAATACAAATGCTCTCTCTTACTTTGCTCACAGTTCAGTCACACACATTCTGATCCTAACCTTGTGAAATCTTGGACAATCGCTTCTTTAAAGGGGCGTTGTGGTGTTGAAGCAGGAGTAGAGGCAGAGGTGGGTGGCACTGGTAGTGGACTTGCAGTCTAAATATTATGCCTCACAGCAAGGGTGGGCCTTTTGATCTGATCTGGTTATGATTGCCTCTGCCTGCTAAACTGAACACACACACCCTGTGTACATTGTGAATGCTTGCTTGAGTTTTTATCTTTTCTTATGTATTTAAATGTCTTGCATTCAAACTGAATGAATGTGGCTGGATCCTATAACTATAATATTAATGTGTGTTTGAAACATATCAGTGTAAAAGCACATATTTATGAATGTGTACTATGTTTACAATATGTACACGCACACACGCACAGTATTTACACACTATGTGTGTACCTGGTATGGCCCAGTGAGTCCTTCCAGACAGGCAGCATAGCCACAGGTTTGATGGCGCACTCCAGGATGGCCAGAG
Organism: Cottoperca gobio; assembly: GCF_900634415.1. Classification (NCBI taxonomy): domain Eukaryota; kingdom Metazoa; phylum Chordata; class Actinopteri; order Perciformes; family Bovichtidae; genus Cottoperca; species Cottoperca gobio. The sequence continues at coordinate 14,394,532 of NC_041355.1, forward strand.
CCAGCGCAAACTCTCTGGCCTTACTGCACATCTGAACTGCTTTGATCCAATTGGTCCTACAAAACAAGAAAAGAAGCATTAAACATTTTGAAACTTCTCTCTTTACTTTAGGCACTTTCACTTTTAGGCTACATTTAGTTTGAAGTTCTTGTCAAAAGGAAGAAGTGCATTCACTCTGGCATTTCTTTCATATCTACATCTTAAAATCACTGAAATGACTGACATCTAATGATGCACCAATTTATCATATGCTCAGCTCTGTGTCTCACATCTTAGATGAGAAGTAGAAATAGACTGAGCTGCAACAAGGCAGAGATGCTCACGGTATCTTTAGTAGTTAGTATATGCATACGTAGTTGCATAGCAGGCTAAAACGGACAAAGATAGCGTAATGAAGAGCTGAATGACAACCTAAAGCACTAAAACCTTTATCCACTGAATATTTAGTGTGGTTATAAAACGCATAGCAAGCTACACACGTATCAGAATTGTGATATAACATTTCCACATGTACAGAGCCTGACTTTGTACCTGTGTGAAGCCCAGTTAGGGTGCATGAACGGAGCTGGAACGTTGTTCTCCAGCTGGATGATGGTGAGTCTCAGTGTGGAGATGGTCAGAACCTTAGAGCCATGAATAGACCCATTCCACTTAAACTCTCCGGCTGGTGTCATGCAGAACTTGTGGGAGAGATGCCGCCTCTTGTCGTGGTCCTGATGAAAAGACGAATAACGTATTAGTTAGGGATGAAGTTTAGGCACGTGAGAGACCGGGGACTTTTAACTGTCAACTTCATATCATCTTTGACTGTACGGAAGTACAAGTCGTTGTGATACTTGCCTCTCTGTGCTGGTGCTTGTTGAGGGCCACAGTATTGGAACTGTATTGATTATGATAGACGCGGTATTTTCCCTCCTGGCCAAGCTTGAAGTATTGGATGAGTGTCCCCTTCATCACTATCTCCTTCCCTCGCATGCTGACACGGGTGACATCACCTTGTGCATTTACTACTAGTACCTGTAGAGGTAGGGGAGGGGGGGGGGGGGGAGAGTCATTTAGATTTTTTAAAGACTCCCTTATGACAATGAAGCTCATATTCCTATCTACTTATAATACAATTTACAACTTGTTGCAACCAGCTCTGAATAAAAAAAACATCCTCATTACAGACACCAATGAGCCTCGAAATGAGCTATGGTTTTCCCACTCTTGCATATCCGTTTCCTACTACTAAATTATGTTTTACTAGGCGAAAAGTTAGTCAGGGACAATGTTAAATATGCCAAAGATAGTCAGGTAAATCTCTAATTCTCATACCCCAAGGTTATTAACCTCATCTTCAGACATACATTGGCCTGGTCTGTGCACCTGTGTTTTAGACACTTTTTCATTTATTGTCTGAAAGAGCGAAATTATTATAAACCTTGGTTCTTCTCACCTCTTTGCCCTCCTTGAAGACCTTGTTGGCTCCGTGAACAGCAGCAGCCACCTGTTGGCTCTTCATCTGGCTAAGCTTGCTGTCTGGGTTCCTCAGCCGGGTCACCATGCGAGTGGCTGCAGACTTTTTACCTCCGGGACCCATTTCACCGCAGTCTTTACTCTCCCCTGGAAACCCAACGCAAGGTTCAGTCCCCGATAGAAGAAGCGAAATCTTACACAGTCGTAAACTCCATTTGATGTGCAATGATCACTGAAGACAATAATCCCCTTGAAATGAATAATAGTCGTAATACTGCTTTTCTCGTAGAGAGAAAACTACTATGTAAAATGTTCTGCTTCATGGCCCATTAACTGGGATGTACAATGTGTAGATGACTAGTATGATACAGAGGACAGTTATTTTTCTGGCGTCCCTTTTGGCTTACAAAGTTAGTTTTATATGACCTTTATTTATTTTTGTTTTCAACAGTGTTCTAGAAATGAGAAAACAAACAAAAAGTTATTTATATTTTGTCAGACCTATGTCATCAAGGCTGGCCAGGGATGACTGGGAGGACTTGTCAGCCAGGTCTGGTGGTTCCGGACCTCTGGGAGGGACCCCAGCACCCAAACCTCCGTTACTGTTCTCCTCGCTGGTCTGGGACGGCTGGCTCAGGCTGGGGATGCCATCTCCGCTGACAGGGACAGCATCTGATGGTGGGTTTTCTGCTCACAGACAGAAAATCACAAAGAGGATTGACCGTTACAAGCTTGTCTAGATTGTGTTGTCCTTGCTGTCGTCAGTCATCATTTGAGACATCTTTCAGGGTTAGTGTAAGATGTTCCAGCAAGGTGCAGGTGTTAGCCCGGGCTGAAATAAGTTAACTAGAACAACAAACACAAATTGATGCATCAAAGCTGTCAACACTGATCAACAGATATGAAGTTCTGCACAATTAGTAGCTCAGCTTTAATTTAGACTGAAACTTTCTTGTGATAGTTTGTAAATAATTAAGGCTGTGGCTCCCTCTACTGAAAAGTCATGCGTAATGCATGCACCAAAGGAGGGATTTGGTCACTTTAAAGCAATGGGCGACCAGTCCAGGCAAGGCCACATGACTACACATCAATGCATGGTGAAGCTCTGTAATTATTGAGGATGTATATGTGCACATCATCACTGAACAGTTTAACAAAAGGCATTGCATAAAAAAAGAAAGCTATCCAATCAGAGGTTCTGATTACAAGCAAGCATCAGAAGAAAAGCTTTTTATAAGAATGATTGTGCCAGGCAAAGTAAAAGCTGTCCCCAAAAGGACTGAGGCTTGGTTCTCGTCATGCTAAGTGCAGTGACAATGCCATCTGATTGAAAATCAAATCGATCAGCTTCTCAGCTCTGGCGAAAAGAGAGCATGAGGAATTAACAGTTCAAGGAGAAAATTGCTGAGTGTTCCCAGGCTGAAGACAGGTTTAAAGAAATAAAAATTGGACAATTGAACACAAAAGCCAGCAGATCGATTGAGAGCAACATGCGAAGAGGAACTCCAAAGCACTGGGTGTATAAGACAAGTCACTGGTATTAGATTCAGCACACAATGCTGTGAAGTTGCAGACTGTGGCAGTAAAGCAGCTCCCCAAATAGAGCGTAATGAGGTTAACTTCCCCCTGAAATGTCCTTGTATACCTTTGGTGTTGTTAGAGACCTCTATATGGGAACGTCCCTCTATCAGAGCCTCTACGGTGGAGGCCGGGGGCTTTGGAGCCTCCGAGGCCAGGCTATAGCTCATGGTGGTGAGGATGGTTTGTGTTGGGGCAGAGGTTGATGGAAGTATAGGTCCGTCTGAGATGCTACTGCCACTACTGCCACCTTGGCCAGTAGGTGGAGCTTCAACAACTACAGATGAACATCAGCAATGTTGTAAATAGTTTTATATTTTGTCTTATATTGCATACATAACATGGAGACAATGGAGAGAAGCAGTAATGGTCAGGGCTGACAGATATGCTCAAATTATAACATCATTCATAATCAACTGGAGAAAAGAAAATAGTCTAAATTTGGACATTGTTTGCAAAGCTGCATATTTTATTGGAACATATTTAGACATTTGTATCCGTTACGCTCTCGAGGCCAATCAGCTTATCAAAAACGTTAAGTGTTTTGCTGCCTATGCAATAAATGTCTTATTATTCTGTATAAGTGCCTCTTTGTTGCACTGGATCATATGTAACCAGCAAGAACACAGATGTAAATATGTGCTTTGTGATTGGCAAACTTATGGCTTGAGACTTTGAAGAGCACAGCATTACAAATTGGTGTAGGAGCCAAAATAACAACAGAATTGATTCTTAAATCAATAACTAATTACACCATTCTGATTGTCCTTTTCTCCAAGGCTAAAAAGCAGAATAGAGTGGCGGCGCTGAGACCCAGAGAAACAGCTTTTCAGTATTGAACCTTGTTATGCTACGATTATCATTACTCAGCTTGTGCTACATATTTAAAATCATGTTTTTCAGAATACCTTGTGAAATTCAAACATCATAATTACCTTCACCATCCTTTTTCTCTTCCTTGGCCACTTCTTTTGTGTCCTCCTCTTGTGTCAGATATTTGACCTTGCCCTCCTGTTGCACTTCGTCCATCAACGTGGTCTCTTCATCTTCCTTCTTCACATCTACCTCCATCTTCTCCTTCTCCAGCCGCTCTTTCTGGGCCTCCTCGGCAGCCCGTCTCTTCACCTCCTCCAGCTCCTCCTCCTTCTTAACCCGCAACCGCTCCAGGATCTCCTCTGGATGAAAGAAGAAGATGTAAACAAAAGACAATAGTTTTAAGACAAAAGAAATGAAAGTCTGGGACAATAAATAGCGTGTGATTGTCGTGAAATCACAATCAGGGATGTGATCAACAACACAATTTGTGAGTTGTACTGTGCGTCTAAAAAGGCATCATTTTAGAATACTGAGAACACCCTTAATAAAACTTAGTGCACACAACCTAGAGAAAATATAATGAATACAAGTTGTTATTCAACAGTAATAAATAAATCACAAAATGAACATTAAAAGCCAGAACATTTTGTATTAAGCAGATTGTAGTTGTGGAGGGAAATTCTTCAGTCTTCAGGTAAAGATGCCTTGGAAGGCCAACAGACAAGGAGGGTGTGTTTTTGGATTTTATGACATGCTTAGATTTAATACTTAATCCCAAAACTAGTAAAAGACACAGAATTCATCTCCAATGGACCTCCTTGTTTAGACTTCACAAATAGTATCAACAGTCTGTGTAAAAGGATTTATATTACATGATTTGCATGTAAAACAGTGTACATGCTTGTAGAGGTTTACATCCTAACCTGCTGTACAACACCACAATAGTTAGATTCTCGCATGTGGTCAGAGAGCGGCTGTGTTTTAAATGGATTACTACAGTGTTAATATGTGTAGCAGCAGTGATCACCTATTACTTATTGTCACATATTGAGACATACGCACGTTGAGTCATCGATACAAAGTGGAAGACTGTAAAGTCCTTTACCAGAGTATGACTCATCGGTAGCACCACCATAACAGATTTAATATAAGCTGAGCAATATAAAGCCTCCATCTGCACTGTGCAGGACAGCATAAAGAAGCCAGAAAAAATGTATGATAAACAGAAAAATCTGAAACGCCAATTGACTGATTTGTATTTTATGACTGAAGCAGTTAATATTGTGTGCATCTGCGTGTTACAACAGCTTTAATGGAAACTTCCGAGGTAAAGTTGTTTTTGTTTAATACACGTCTCGTTATGAGTGCACTTAGTCTGCCTCATCCAAATAGGAACTCTTGCATCGAGCAGAACAAAACGTACAGATGGAAATGTTGAGGCTTTTCTTTTATTCGCGCACAAAACAGGAAACGCATGATTGTTTGCTAAATTTCCTCTTTGTTTTATCAACGCCTGTTTACAGATGAAGAGGCAGGGCTGACACATTCATCTCCTAACTAGATGTAACACCTGCACAGAGAAGAACAACAACATTAGATGACATACTGTATCTCCAGTTACACTTGTCACCAAGTTGGATGAAATATCTCACATTTTATATTTGACTGTCATAAAGAGACTATGTAAAAACTAACTTTTTTACATTTCAGGATTTCAACGCAGTTTTATGGATTAGTTGTAAAAACAGCTGCCAAATATACTAACCACAGGACATTAAGTGTTTTATTCAATCACTTTTTTGTTTGGTTCTTCTAACTGCTGAGCATCACTTGTGTATCTTCAGAATCACGTATTACAATCCAGGTCATCTTTACACTTTTAAAATGTTGCTGCGCCAGCTGTTACTCTGCAAGAGCCACACAAAAAAAACACACACACACACACACACACACACACACACACACACACACACACACACACACACACACACACACACACACACACACACACACACACACACACACACACACACACACACACACACACACATGCTGTGAAAGCACAGGGGAGGAAGCTGCTGCTTCCAGTTTGAAAAAGTTTAACAAAAGCTGTATTCATTCATTCAAGTGGCATACAGTCTTCATATACCTTTATTATCTACCTCCTGGGGGTAAAAAGGTTGGCTGTCAGCGAGAATCTTTAACTTATCAGTGCTCAGCCGATGCTGTTGCATCAAAAGTTAACATCACATACAGCAGCACCGTTTGAAGTATAGCGCTGTGCTACAACGCTTAGCAGACTGAATGCTATAAACACGATATGCTCACAGACGGAAAATAATGGATGAGGGTCTGAAGGGAAGCTGTTGGGTACTGGCCAAACTGGGACCAGAGTAAGGTTACATAATAGCTGGGTTGATTCCTATGGCCAGGCCATCTATGACTGGATGGCATTCATGAGAAATGGGGGGAAAACAGGCAGAGGAGTGGAAAGACGGAGGCAAAAAGGGAAGAAGAAATACTTTGGGTTTAAGGAGATCCTTCTTCCACTGATTCAATAATCAAACTCGGCAACAGAAAGCATCTCAGATTTCCTGAGAATGTTTTTTTTTATTATAAATATGAAGAACTCTTTACCATTGGCCGCAGTGAGGAAACACTTGTTGCTGCCACGGGCCTTGTTGGTTAGGTCCTCTGTGATGTCCATATGAGCGTGCACCTCATCCCTTATCTCTTCAAGTGCTGCATTCAGGTCGGCCTCCCAGTACTCCTTATCCAAACAATCTATGAGCTCAGCTAGCTGGACCTGGGAAGAGCAGAGTTAGGGGATAGTTTAATAAGTGAAATACAAGATTGGCTCAATGCTATGACAGCTGCCCTGCCAGAAAACAGAATGTTTGGATGCATTTTGATAATTAAAACAAAAAAGGAAGAAATTAAGAAGAGTAATTGTGTGAATAAGCATGCACCCCCAGTAAGAGAAATGATGAGTTGCATTTACCTTGGTGCTGTAGTACCAGATGGCTTTGTCCTCCTGCTCGCCATCCTCCTCACTGTAGGATTAGATTAAAATTAGGAGACAACAGTGAGGGGTAGGACAAAGAGGAAAAAGAAGACGATAAAACCAGAAGATATATGCTCTACATACGCTTGCTTTCCAGTAATATAATTTGTGCTTCGCTGCGGAGTCAAAATGTTTTGACACCAAGAAGCATTTATTCACTTATGCATATAGTGCATCTACCGCTGTGTGTGCAGACAGTTTATGATGCATTTACATGGGGTCGTGAACACCAGCCTGATTATTATAGGGTGGGGGGGGGGGGGGGGGGTGACTATATAGACTAGACTAGATATCCTTTTTGATTTTGGATATTGTAATATGGCATAAATGCTGTCTTTCCATGGTTTCCAAGTGATGCAATTTTCTGAATTTACCTAGCTGTTCTATAATTTGCCTTTACTCGCTTAGTCAATATATCCACATCGTTAACGGTTATTCATCAAAAAATATCAGTGTAAATATTTTTTGAAAGCACCAAAAGCCATACAATCATACATATCGATATTTGAGGCATTTGGTCAAAAATATTGTGATATTAGAATATTCCATCTCGCCCAGCCCTAGACTGCAGATAAGCTAAATCATAACATTTACATTTGATTGATGTCAATTTATGCGCATTGTCCCCGACACATAAACACATAAAGATGCATAAGCTATACAGTAATCAGGAGGTAACCATGAATGTGTAATGCCAGCCATTACTCTTTGAAGCGTATCATTTTGTCTGGCAGATCTATCCATTATAAACACTGCTGCTTGATTATTAATAACATAGTGGACTTTAGACAGTCCTATATTCATCTCTCTGGTCGTGATACAATGCTGTCATATTCATGTCATACACAATGCACTACAGGTGTAACAACCTGAGCAAAACATGCAAGGTGTCGTTGGAAAACTGAGAACAATAATTCCATTGAAGAAATTAAATTGTCTATCAGACTGTGACTTCAAGTGTTCCTCATCTCTCCTTTGGAGACACCGGGAAGCCTTTTTTATTACATCTTCCTGGATTCATCCTTTTTTAAAACATTTGACCACACCATCATTTCTGTCACATTGATGTTGTATTTGTACTATGTTGTTTATCCTGTACATACGACATCTATTGCACGTCTGTCCGTCCTGGGAGAGGGATCCCTCCTCAGTTGCTCTCCCTGAGGTTTCTTCCATTTTTCCCCCTTTAATTATGGGGTTTCATTTAGGAAGTTTATCCTTGTGTGATGCGAGGGTCTAAGGACAGAGGGTGTCGTAATCCTGTACAGTCTGTAAAGCACACTGAGACAAATGTATAATTTGTGATATTGGGCTATATAAATACATTTGATTTGATCTCGCTTTGACAGACTCACTTGTCAGTATGGAAAATGACAAGGAGGCATATTTTATGTAATGGACAAAAGAATGCAAATACTATATATATATAGTTTTCTGCAAGTGTAGAACATTTGTTTAAGAGCTACAACATACGTGTACAGGTCACAGGGGTGGCTTGAGTCTCACAGGTCTCTTGGTATCCATTTCTACTTTAAAATGTAGATAGTGTTTCCCAAACACCACTTCAGAGCCAGTGCACATGCTTGGCTCTCCACGGTACGAGTATCAGTTGATTTTAAAAGTTATTTGTTGTGTTTGACTGTCTGCACAAAGTGTTTGATATTGAATTTAGCTGACGCTTTTGTCCAAAGCGACTTACAATAAGTGCAAACAATCATGAAGATACAGCTCCGAACAATAAGAATCTTGCAAGTACATTAGCTTCAAATATGTGAAATCATTGTGCAGAAAAATAGCTTTAAATCAGCCAACCCAATGCAAATTAAATTTACAGAAACGATAGAATAAAAACTCAACCATTAGCTTCAAATAAGCCAACCAATTTAAGAGCTACATACCGAAATAAGAATTTAAAATGTATTATTGGGAAAGGTGATGGCGAAACAGGTGGGTTTTCAGTCATACAATCACAATAAAATCCCACGAATGATAAACAATAATACTCAAGTATAGCCTGGCCCTACTTTATACTATTCTAAATGATTAAAGCACTGACACGCATTTCTATAATCTGTGAAAAGATCAGCTCTCCCCGAGTTTCCCATGAAAATGCGTGTACCTGTAGGGTAACGGTGAACCTTACTGATTAGTAGGAAGCATAAGCTTCTCCAAGCCCCAACACAATATGAAATATTGACTAGGACATTTTTAAGAGTTAGTTTATGTAGCAGCAGCTACATAGTGGAATATTTGAGAGCTTTTTGCTCAGCACGGTGCTGAGGCACTGTGGAACCTGAGGCTGTGTAACAGTCGTGTCTATTCAGCACTTCACTAGAGGCACATGTGCAAGCACACACATGGACACACACACACCTCACTTCTGTGCGAATCATTCATTGCACGTACATCCAGTCACACAAACATCCTCTGTGCACACTACTTATATGCACAAACACACACAGCCTCTGAAGGGAGAGTGGCGATCAGTAACGCAGCACCTGCTGGGGGCCAATTTGGAGAGCGGGACGAAGCAGAAAGAGAAGAGAGGGAGTGAAATGCAGCGATGACAAACCTCAGGCCACCTACCCTTCTAAATCTTACATTGTTCAGGTGATCCATGCTCTTTTGTAGTTTATGTAGCCAGCCTTCTGCTGCTGCTGACCCAGCACACACACACACAAACACCATCTGTGACTGCTCAATATCAAGATAATTTGCTAACATATAGGACCGGTACGGCTGATGATCAGGTTATGTAAAATCCTATGGACGCATTATTCTATTTATTAAACAGCAGGTCCAACCTCCATGCAGATCTGCATTCACATGTGAGGCCCTAATCTTTAGCTGTGCTTAACTTTGCAGCGAAGCGCTGAATACTTTTTGTCACTGGGATTAAAAGTACAGCAGTGACAAGATGTGTTTCTCCAAACATTCCTGCAGCCACATCATGGTACACGCCTTATGGTTACTCAGGCTTTAGACCTGTAGTAGTGTATAACATGTTCTGCAACTCGATTCTTATTTTTTAAAGATTTATGGTACGCATGTTTGACTTTTTAAGTAAGTACTCACCTATGATTTTCAAAATGAAATAGCCAATTTGAATGGGTCAATGCAGGTCACTGATGACCTGGGTTGAGCTCAGGTTGAACACAACTTTTGAAGACCAGACAATGTAATTTACAGTTATGAACAATTCAGAGGTTAAGCAATAATGTGTAGGATCTATAGATGCAAATTGCAAACATGAATCTTTATGATGCTCAGGGATTAACCTGTGACAACAGTTCAAATAAGGGTTGAACACATGCTCAGTAAGGTGTGGGTTTCCTACATTAACAATCTTTAGATAAGTATCTGGGACGAAGTAAACTGACACAATACTGTGGTGCATCAGCTGCCACAGTAAGTTGCAGTACCGGATTGTTCAGGAAGGAAATTACAGGCTTACTGTCTAAATCTCTCTTCTTTATGGTGTTATTTATAATTGCACATGCAGATGGTTTGTGACATTCACGAACACTTTCTATGACACCAAATGATGTGCCAATTTTGGGGATCTGCTTTAGAGCGGATTAAACTGCTTTAACAAACACTTATTACTCTTGCAGCCAAATACTCCTTCTTATCTTCGACAACATAAAATCATGGAAATTCGGACACGTGTCCGAGTTGGTTGTGCGTTGGTAGTGTACTGTAATTAAGCTACTATTTTGGCGAAAAGACCCATAAAAATAAAAAGTAATCCGAGAGATGATAATGGTTGAATAAACATCCGATCAACAAGTTTTACACAGTCAGTCCTCACTAATTGTTTCGGTAAAGTCTTCATATTTCAGGTAATTTGACAAATAACTTTGTTGTTAAAATTTTTAAAAATGGCATATTATAGATATTTGAGACGGTCATAATATTAAGTCGCTCACACAGACACCTCCACTGTTGAATTCTATGCAATAATAAAAAAAAAGGCATAGAAATGAAACATGGTAAACTTACACGACAATGCGGCGGTTAAGGAACCAGTATTTGCGGTTGTGTCGATCATAGCCAACTGGCAGTTGTCGAATAAATGGTTTGCTCCTCTGCACTTCTGGGATGCAGTCTGACACACCGGGTACCTTGTGTGCCACACACACCTCACACTGCCACTCGTCCTCCGGCACTTCCTGCAAAGGCGGCTTCACACACTCCAGATGGTAAACGGCTGAACATGTCTCACAGCACAGCAGGTCACCAAGGCGATGGCATACTCGGCAGTGGTCGTCGTAAGCAACCACACCTTCCGACATTAGCTCCTCCCGGGCAATGTTGGTAGCCAGGAACTGGTCCACCAAAAACTGGAGAACTTTGACTTTGCTGTCCAACGGTTCATACGGGTAATCCTCACACTCCTGGAAAGGCAGAATGTGCCGGTACTCCGGGTCGCTCTCACAGTATGCCCGCACCACCTCCGGCCAGGTCATACCATCCACAAAATACAGAGTGGAGTTGACAGAGTCCTTCACGTCAGTGGGACCAAATGTGGTATTTGAAGTGTCCTCCTCTCTGAGAATAGCTTTGAGCAGGGAGACGTGGGTCTCTGCCAGCAGTGTGCACTGCTCCTGGCTGGCCATCACTGCACAGAAATCCTCAAAGCGGAACGGAGAGAGACGCAGCACCGAGCCAAAGTTGCGGAGGACTTCGTAGACGGCAGACACATTGAGGAGCTGTGAGGTAGGAACCTGGAGGTCCTCAGAGGACTTGGGAAGCTCCAGGGAAGGAATGTCCTTTGCCTCAAGGATGGGAGACTGCGGTCGCAAAGCCCGACTCCTTCTCCGACCTGCAACAAGTGAAAAGTAGAAGGAGGAAATGTTTTTAGGAAAAAAACAAAATGTTCAAACATTGTAAGTCTGTGGTATACAGTGCACCTGATAAAAACGCACAAAGGACTAGCTACTATATCTCTTATGTTTGCTATTAATCCATGCACCGTAACGCCCGAACTTATTATCATCCTTGATGCCTCGTCAGACTGCACTCTGTGACTGACTTTGCACTCGTACAGGATGATACCAATCACAAGCAAGTGCTAATATGAATGCGTTGATTTCTTTTACAGCGTTTACAGAAGAAGTCACATATGAAAAAGGTAGACAAGCGCATTCATGTCCCAAGACAATAAGCTAAATGGTCCCACCTGATCTATAAGCCTCACTTTTGTGCTACTGTGTAATTAATGCAGATGGTGCAGCTTATTGACTGTACCTGCATATTCCCTCTGTTGTCTGTGTACATTATCCATTTCTGAACACAGTAATGTGGAAAAGGAGAAGAAGCTGCTTACATTTGTATCCGAGACAGCTTGGCGTTGTTATAACTTTCTTTAAAATCACTGTACGATTAGTTGAATGTTACTATTCACTCATCATAAAATATCTATACCCTTATAGAAGTTTGGTGTGCTCTTCTAGTCTTCTCATGTGCTTGTCTCAACTTCAAAGATACTGCAATAATATTGTAGTGTGTATGTTGCTGCATTAACTTTTCATAAAGGAGGCCAAATCAACAAATCCAATAAAGTTACACCAATACAATAAACTGGAACATGATAGCGGATAAGGAGAAATATTTGTATTAAGTCTTGTATACTTCTGTAGTTTATCATTGCTTTGTAAACAGAGACAGTTATGAGACTACAGAGGCAGAACTGGCTACTTCACGAATGGTGACAGTGGTTTGGTATAAATGGGTCAGACCAGGGGTTGAACGCCACTGGTTCATTATTCAGCATCAAACACAGGGATTGTGTCTATATGTGTACAATGTGTTTGAAAACAGCATTGATATGAGTGTCTGTATGTCTATGGCAATGAGTGCACCATAATGCCTAGAGACCATTGGTCTTACGATAGACCCCTCTCACACGGCTGCACAATGCTACATGTTCACACGTCTTTATAAATGGTCATTGGAAGTTGAGAGGCATGTGAGTAATCCCTGAACTACTTAAATGGCATCTAAGCCTGATCAGAGTGTAGTGAAGTGTGATAGGGTGAGAATATCAAGAAGTACAATCTACACTCAAATGTTTCTTTCCAAAAAACATTAAAAGAAAAGTGTATTCCAACAAGAAGTGAAAAAGTATGACGCTCCAGAGACAGAAAAGGGACAATATGTTTAGTTGAATGGATATGGAAATTAACTATTTTCGTTGTATTCCTATGTATAAGTACTTCCAGTGGCTGGCACACTGCTTTTAGTGCATTGCTTTACACAACATATGATGTCAATTGATCTTTGCATACACCACTTTATGAACAGGACTGTCCATCAGTGGGACATGATGACTCTAATTTGCTCACCTGATCAACACTTGGTGGTTACCATGGTAACGAGGCACGACGTAATATTGTAACGAGTTGTTTGCAACAAGTGAAAGAAAAGGCGCCGCTCTTCAAAACAAAGGCCTGTCAAACTCACTTAGCAGCATTAGGCCACTAAAATGTGTCTTCCGAAAAAGAGTAGACATGGTACACATGTCTAATGATTGTGCATAAATAAAGTACAATTAAAAACTTTACTATATATATATATATATATATATATATATATATATATAACAGGTATTACTTTCACTTTAGACTACAGCCTTAGAAGGACAACTACGATCTGTCAATCCGAGGCTAATGGGACACAATGTTTACAAACTACGTATTTTGATGGAGCATAGTCTCCATAGTAGAAACTGCACGTACTGTACTGTGCCTACATAAAGTAGAAATGTTACATGACATACATGTAAAGTGATATATACACAGCCCATACATCACATTTCTCCGCGTGTTTGAAAACACGTACAGTACAGCGCGCATGATAAAAGTCCGGTAAAAGAAAGCAGGAATAAATGATTCATTATAAAATGACAACAGAAATGTGCTGATCCCGACAAAAAAATCAAAAACACGAGAGCCGGTTGAAGCGTGGAGCAGATCTGCAAACCAGTGGCAAGCAGCGCACACGGTAAACAAAGGCCTGTTTCTGAGTGCAAGCTCCATTTTGAACAATGCGGCTTGGTTTCTGTACTGAGCTAAACTATAATAAAATGCACACACTAAGTTATGCAAACCTGCCTCGTTAAAGTGCGTGCACTTGCAAACGAACGTACCTGGGGTGCTACCGAGCGTGCTGTGGCTCCTAAAACTACTCTCGGTACAGTAGCTGGCGGCATCATCATCCTCTGGTAGTTCCTCCAGATAGTCAGAGTCGTTTCTCAAGGCCTCCTCTTCTTCAAGATCCGACGAAGGGTTGTCGTTCAGGAGTTCATCGTCGTCTGATCTGTAGCTTATATTATCATCCTCCTCGTCGCTGTTGTCGTCGTAGACCACCTTGGTTTGAGGCCGCCTCCCTCCGCCTCTACTGCCGCGGCCGCCTCTCGAGCCCCTGCCTCTCCCTCTGCTTCCTCTGCCCCGCGATGCCGCGGCCACCGCCGTGGTGGAGCCTCCAACTTTCTTGCGGCCCCGGGACGAATGAAAGTTCTCTCGGCCAGAGATTTCTGTATCCACCTCCACAGAGCCAGTGCCGAAAACGCTGCCACTTCCTCCCCGTGCCCGACCGCGTCCCCTGCCTCTTCCCCGTCCACGCATCCCTCTATTCCTGCTGCCCCGAGAGCCGCGGACTGGCCCGGGTGAACCTTCCCGCATCAAGGCTGCTTGTTTGGGCGGCCTTCCTCTTCTCCCCCTCATTGTGGGAGAGAGTCTCTGCTGTTCCGCTTCAATCTCGCTGCTCGAACGAGCCACACACGCCAGAGAAAAGCGGGCGGGAAAGAAACCAACGGACCTGGTGACGGTTCCCGATAAGTCTCCACCAAGCCCCGGTCTCAATTTAAGGGTGGAAAGCTCAAACTGAATGGCCGGTGTCCCGCTCTGGGTCGCCTGCAGACGCCATTTTTCTTCTCAGCTCTCCCTCCGTTGAAAACACAGCAGGCCTCAGAGCTGCGTCAAGTTAACCGTGGATACCATTGGTTGTACCGGAAGTATTTCAAAGTAAAAGCAAAGCGAATATAAAAATACAAATAATGATTAAATAGCGCGGTGTACAGAACATACCATTAATATCAACCCAGGTTATATTTACTATTCGTTTCCAATGCATCTGTTTATATAATCAAAATATAAATTAAAACCCTTTCGTTTTAACGACTTCACTGTAACATATCGGAAAGTGCAGTTTTTATCTTCTAACTTGACACTAAAGGGCCCGAGTGGATGCGAGATCACATGACTCACTATTCTACAATACACTCAATTGCCGTGCTAGTTCATAAAATTAGTTATCCCTGCAAACGTTTTCCGCCAATAGTACTTTAAAGGCGCTGACTGGTTCTGCAGGGTTGTTTTAGTAACAGGTGGGTCGAGTGTATTTAGTGAAACACCATCTTTCATTTTCGGCCATGTCGCCATCATCGTCACAGCAAAACCAGGCGAGAAGATAAGCATACATCCGACATTGAGCTCTATTACATGAACCCTAATAAGTCGCCATAAAAGTTAACAGCACACATATTTTCATGTTAAAAATTATGCAAATGTATGAGACAGCTGTACAAAATTTCTTTAACGAATAAATGTTATATAACTTTAATATGTATTTGTATTTATTATTAGTATTGGCGATGCTGAGCTCCAGTTAATCAAACCTGCACTATAATTAAAATTTTAGTGTGACAATGTAACGGTAGCCCGCAATAACATTTAAGTTAACTAAATAATATCAATTGAGGTGCAATCGTGGCACCCTTCACTCTCGTCTTTATCAACCTTCTGGGTCTAACTTGATGTTCAACTGTACATTTTTGACAATCGTCTTTGCTTTTGGTTTCAATTTGGCAGCACACAACCCAGGTACTTTTTTTGTCGATATAGCGAGCTAAACTCCAATTTGTATTGACATTAACGCATTATAATGCAGAATTAATATTGGGGTAATTTTATATACACTCATTGATTCAATGTAAGGTTTATGTAGTGGACTGCTACAAATTCTCTTTTAGCTGTTGTCGTGGCCGAGTGGTTAAGGCGATGGACTAGAAATCCATTGGGGTCTCCCCGCGCAGGTTCGAATCCTGCCGACAACGAATGTTTTCTTTTTGTATACGTAGAGAGGCGCACCTACTCTCCAAAAACCCACCCACATATTAAATAACAGGAAGCTAGTACAATGTTTTTACCTCGACTACGCCAAGTACTCCAACGTAGATAGCTAAAATGTAGCAGCTTTCTAAATGTTAGTCTCAGGATCGGCTGTCCAATTTCCAATATCATCGTCCAATCACGATACTCACTGTCCATTGTGAGATTGGACCTAAACCAATCACGCTGCGGGATTACATTGGACCTAAACCAATCACTACTCGGTTTCTCTCAGCGCACGCCCTCGTCACACAGCTGGATGAATTTGGACGTGTTGCAATTTGCGAAGTGTAAGACTGACAGCTCCTCAAAATCAGTAACAACATTCAATGTTTTGATTTTCTTCTTTAACAGTCGTAACATTTATATTTCAATTCATCGCCCAAAGTCATTTCATCCCGTTATGAGGCAACTTCAGTCGGCATAACGCTAGCAAGCAATCGTTAGCAATCGCTAACGTTTCTATATATATTATATTATATATTATATATATATATATATATATATATATATATATATATATATATATATATATATATATATATATATATATATATATATATATTCATGATTTCTAGTGATTGATTTCACTCATTCATGAATTACAGTAGGTAATATTAACGTTTTATATGTTTGCATACCTTGCAGCACATAATGACAATCATAATGTCTACGTTACAGTAGCTGTATGATTTACGTCGGCACCGCTGGTCATAAACTGGCAGTAAGCTAAATAAAGTGGTAATTGATTCACCGTTTGTATAACTACTTACTTGAATTACTTGGATTATTTACACATGGCTGTTTCCATTCATGAATAGTTCAGTTAACGTTATTACATTTAGAAACGTTAGCAATCGATTGCTTGCTGACTTTGAGCGAATAATTGAAATATAAATTGTACGACGAAAATATAAACATTTAATATTGTTACTGACTTTGAGGAGCCGTCTTACGCTTCTCAACAAGTCCAAAGTCATCCAGCGGCGTGACGAGGGCGTGCTCTGAGAGAAGCCGAGCCGTGATTGGCTAAGGTCCAATCTCACGATGGACAGCGAGTGGCGTGATTGGACAATGGTATTGTAAATTGGACAGCAAATCCTGAGACTAACATACCCTAAGTAATAGCTGTAACAACATGTTAACTATAATTCTGCTGTTATATTTAGCGTATTTGTTGTGGTCTCGATAATACATTTAAATAAAACACCAACCTAAGTGATTTTAATTGGATAGGTAACGTTAGCTAGTGATGTTTGCAACTACGTCAAGAACCCCACCGTAGATAGCTCAAATGCTCGTAGCAATGTAAAAGTAAAAACGGGTATTTTTTGCCATTATAACTTTTTTAATATTCATTCTACCCTAAATAAAAGCTGTAACAACGTGTTAACTATATCCACGGATACTATAACTGTCGTTATATTTAGCGTATTTAGGCAGGCTCTCTTATAGGTTTTTCTTCTTTATACAGCTCCCGTCAACCCTCTCAGCAGTCAAAAATGTTTTGCACTAGGTCTCTACGTCTACGTTATGGCCAGTTGTGTTCCTTTACATCGAGTGAGAAGTCGAACCAAACAAGTACAATGAACTGATAACAATAAAGTATTCATAAAATGTACAAATGAGTAAAAAAGGAAATCATGACATACACCATTAACTTCAATGCATTCCGATGATACCAGTCATTTGACAGCACCATTTCATTCAATAAAAAAAGAGTCACATGGATAAGCAGTTTTCTCATTTATATTTTTGTATTCAAAATAAAAGGTTTTCCTGTGGAAAATCCAGTACAAAGTCACAGCTGACAGAAACATCCACTCATTCTCAACAAAGTTGTTTTCAATGGAATAATCACACTACGATATTTGTAGGTGGCATTCGCATACAATTTACAAACGCATTATTAACCAGTTTGGCATTAAGCAGACATTTCATTTATCCATGCAAACCATATTATCTACATGGTCAAATACTAATCATCTTTAACACGTTTACATGGTTTAATGCCATCTGCAACTCAATGCCAAAGTAACACAAACAATTCATGTGCAGTTAAACGCATGCATCTAGAGTTCTGATGGCTAGTTTATGCCAAAAAGCTCTTAATATTATACCATTTGGGACAAGTATACAACCTTGAAACCACTACAGGGGAAAGTTAGAAGGAGACAATATGCTCAATGATTTATTAAAAGTATACACATTCTAGAACAGCTCAATGACTTCAATGGAGTATTGTCCGATTTCCTTCTTCACCTTCATCTTATTGAGCTCATGGAGGCTGCCCTCGATCTTTCCAAGCTCAGAAACCAGTCTGACCTGAGGACACAGGAAGGCATCTTTAAATTGTTTCCCACTTAACATTTGAAATGTAAGTCTTTCTGATAAAACTGCAGGTTCTTGCCATACACAACCCCACACCCAATCCCTGGCCATTACGAACCATGTCTATAATAAAACCATAACAAAATCATGCAAAATGGCCATTTGTAGTTTCTGTGTGTGATCTCTTACACTGTTGATGTTTAGTTTTCCATCTTTTCAGAATATTTAACATGCAGCCAGTTACGAAGCAGACAAAAGGGAAGGTTGATTGTTACCTGAGACTTAACAAAGGTGTGGAAGTTCAGCATTAAGCCTTTGGCCTCTGGAGTCATCACTAGCACTGTGAAATGGGCGTCCAACAGCAAGCATACCCAATCCATGATCTACAATCAAACACAAAAGGTAAACAGAGTTAGTCGTTTAATTATTGTACAACTTGAATGACTGAGTGTTTGCATTCTACCTTTTGTTAATTACAACCATTTTGTGGTAAACAATTCACTAACAAAGTATATTTATTATTGCAGAGAGTTTCAGTGTATCATAATTCCAGTACTTTTACATATTAGAAGTTACATATTAAAAAACAGTTTCTCCATTTCCATCTTTTTACGCCGACTGTGTGCAATGTGGCTGAACTTCAGACAGAACACAGTTCAGGTCAGAATATGAGCTGGATTTGACCATCTGAGAAAATATTTTTCCCTGCCTTCAGACTTGTCACTTAATGTGTCCTGGTGTGACGGACACAAGCTGCAGTGATATGTTAAGTGTGACTACCCTTATTATGTAGTAAGACATTGACACAGACCTGAGTCAGACTTGGTGATCGCAACCCTTGCATCTGTGGGAAGGCATTTTGGGAATATTTTAGGTAAAGGAACTGCAGGTACTGGAGGAAAAGCTGATTGGATGAGAAAGAACATTGAACATTTTAAACACAGTTTATTTTAAAGCATATATAATTAGTGTTGTGAAAATTTGCAATGTATGTTGCCAGTTTTATTTTAGAGGTGGGGAAAAATGAACCAGCTGTTACTTACAACAACATGTTGGGAGGAGAGATCCTTTAGGTGTGGGAGGAGGAAATAGTCGCTGTACGCCGTCTGCAGGACCTCATTTCTATGCAACATGAGTTAAGATCTCATACATAGTACATTCAAATCATTGCACACCAAAGAGTTTGCAATTATGCTGTTTAACTATGACATAAAGCGTGTTACTGATACACAATATGTGGTAAAAAAACAACAACTGATAAACCTTCCATTGAATTGTAGTTGTATCATAATGAATAATAATAATTGTGAACACATTGCGTCTGAGTGTGCACTGGTAGGATACAGTAGAATAGCCTTGTGTAATCCCACTGGACAGATCTGTTCTGGCTGAGTTGCGGTCTTCTCCTCGACTTCTGCTCCGCTGCCACCTCCACTGAGGGCGTCTGAACGATGCTCGTCATTGCTGGTGGGGCTGAAACCATTCTGCAAGCCAACTGGGCCACGCTCTCTAGCCATTAGGGTTTCCATTAAGGAGACACTGTCGGGCTCCAGGCTCACTTTCTCTGCATCAACGTCTGGCATACTGCAAGACCAAGGTAGAACACACTGGTTTTCTTCTTCTTCATTTTACATTAAAATGAGTCCAGCTAATGTTCAGATTATCATCATTGCACACCAAAGAGTTTGCAATCACAATTTTTTTTATTACTTTAGTACCACCCAGTGGTTGTATTAAAAATATCCTTTGTAGAAACAGTTATTTATGCCAGTGTACACTGAAGGAGTTGTGCACTTCAAAACCATCAGTTTTACCTGATAAAGGCCTTAAGGCAGGCACAGGTGACAGCTTCTGGGATGTCAGGGAAGAACTGCAAGCAGAGCTGACACAGAAAGTAGTCCTTCCTCTCCAGGGCCAGGAGCACAAGGTCAGGACACACACTGTTGAATGGCATGATGGAAAATGGTCATTCAACAGAAATAACACTGCTCTACCAGTTGAAAAGTAGAAAATCAGTATGGCTCATTCAATTCAAGTTTTTTGCTTCATTATGTAAACCATCACAATTATCACATTTGCATTCAAATGAAGGGGCAGAAACACATTCTGTATTTTTATCTTTCAGTTAATTTTTCATTAAAGACCCTGCGGCAGAGACAGAGGAACTATTAAAAGTCAGGGCTCAGCTTCAATCGGCAATGTTAAAAACCACAGACCAGGTGAGAAGTCTAGGTGTCGTCATGGACTCAGACCTGAATTTAAAACAGCAACATTAAGACAATGACAAAGTCAGTTTACCATCCCCTTAAGAATATAGCAAGGATTAAAGGACATTCTGTATGTCTCAGGAGGATTTTGATAAATGTGTCCATGACTACTGTAACGATGTCTTTGCAGATTTCACACAAAAGAAAATCGATTCGACAGCTGCAGCTGATTCAGAGCGCTGTCGCTGCTGCTGCTCGAGTCCTCACTAACACCAAGAGAGTGGATCATCACACTAGCTTTCTGTCTGTCAAAGAATGTACTTCAAAATACTACTGTTGGTTTATGAAGCACTGTTTGGTTTAGGGCCAAAATACATCTTTGATCTTCTGCTACACTATGAACCATACAGACCTCTCAGGTCGTCAGGGACGTGTCTGCTTTCTGTCCCCGGAGTCAAAATGAATCGCAGAGAAGCAGCGTTCAGTTTTTATTCACCATATATTTGGAACAAACTCCCAGAAAACTGCACGTCTGCTGCAACTCTCACTCTAAAGTCAAGGCTGAAGACTTTTCCTTTTGCCACAGCCTTATATTAAAATCAAATAATTATTCATATGTTACACTTATTATTTCTATTCTACCGTTTCTTTAATGACAGTTTTTAATTACATTCTTATAAAGTGTTTCTTTTGGACTATGTCTTAATGTTTTTTGTAAAGCACTTTGAATCGACTTGTTGTTGAAATATGCTAAATAAATAAACTTGCCTTTCCTAATTGCGAATAACACGACCCTGAATTCATTGCCATGCCTTACTGACCTGTGGCAGAGGCACCGAGTGTAAACTAGCTGTGCCAGGCTGCTGGGGGTGTAGAAGGCGGGATCATCCAGGCTCCGGGACACAAGGGTCGACGCTAGCTGCCCCACCGAGGGCTGCAGGTCCTGGATGTCCGTCCTCGAGAGGAGCACCACCAACTCTTTCTGGACCTCTTCTATTGGTGCTGTCTGCAAGAGGAAATTAAAATACATTTTAATTATAAAACGACTATTTTTATCAATGCGGTATCAGTATTTTGAGCCATGAAAAATTGAATGTTTACCTTGATGAGCTCCAGAATGTGATCATTTGTTAAACTAGGTGATGATTGGCTCTTGTGGTTTGTTCTCTGTATGGAAAGAGAGGAACACTGTAAGCCAGTTTTCGAGACGAAAGTGTGTGGGATGGATGCACCAGCATGTCAGGCAGCAGCTGTCCAGCCTCTTTCCATCTATGCAAGTTCCCTTATTTTGCCTTGAAAACGTATCCAACATACCGTCTTCCTGGTCTCCACTGTTCTTGAGGGATGAGCTTTCTGTTCATGCAGAATGTTATTCCACGATGGTACAGAAGTGGGAGCTTTGGACTCTGTCGCAGTAAGAAAATCAGTGTACTGAGTGAACATGATCATTTACAATGTTGAATCAGTGTTGCAGCATTAAGAACAACCTACTTCATGTTCATGCAGTATTATTCACTTAGGTGAAATTAGTGTTCTCTGGCATCAAAAGTGTTAGTGTTAAGCATGACATTTACAACAGGAGCAGTGCGACACATTTTTAATCTCACCTTCAGTTTTGGCCTGCCTTAGTTTTCCCAGGGCAGAGGCCAGGGAAGATTTGGGGCACTCATATGGAATAACAGAGAGAGTTTTCCCATGTGGAATAAATAACTTGTTCGAATAGCCCCACAGCTACATCAAAGAGAAAAGAAAGTGACGGAATTAAAACAGTTTTTAATAACGATTATATAAACTGGCACAACTTGTCTATTTATGAATCAATATCAAGCTTGTAAACTGCCACAAAGTTGTGAGGAGGGACAGCGAGCCCCGTCACAGTGGAGAGCAGACAATGCTCTACCAAAGTCATACAGTCCTCCATCAGCACCCAGCAGCTGGAAGGACAGGGAACCTTGGCCTGCAGTAATAATAACAATGTGGGAGGCTTGAGTGGGTGGCAGGTGGATCATGCATACTTCTAGCCTCAGCAACAAAAGCTCATGTACACACTGGTGATTGTCCTGTATGAGCTCTAGGGACCTGCAGTTAGCATGGCTAAAAGTCATTAACAGTATATTGTTTCATCCACTGATCAGAAAATAGAAAACAATCCGATTGGAGGGTTATTTGGACAGAATACACCAAAGCATTCCTACCTGTCCGTAGATTTTACCCGCCATCTCTTTTCCTGCCTGCAGCGTCTGGAAATTTGTATTCCAGATGCAGAGGAAGTCTGAGAAAAATAAAAACAGAAAGCCATTCAAGAACCACACACACGTGCATCAGAT
This sequence comes from Cottoperca gobio, assembly GCF_900634415.1. NCBI lineage: Eukaryota > Metazoa > Chordata > Actinopteri > Perciformes > Bovichtidae > Cottoperca > Cottoperca gobio. The sequence goes on from NC_041355.1 coordinate 14,417,486, forward strand.
ACTGAAGTATGAGAGTTTCAGGTCATCATTCTAGAACATTTAATCCTATAACAAGGCCCACATGGCAAAATGAAAACAATTTAAATGACATGTTAGCCGTGTATTCATTTAAGTGTTAATAATTTGATTCCATTAATTCATTTAAGTCGCAACAAACTAAATTCCTTGTTATTTCCCCACAGTGGTGAGACCTATAAAACACATTCAAGTCAGTCAGTCATCAAAAAACCTGCTTGCTCCGTTCTCACTTTAAGATTTCTTTTTTGGCATTCTCGTCTTTATTGGACAGATCACAGCAAAGAGGCAGACTGGAAAGGGGTGAGGGTATGACATACAACAAAGGTCCCACGTTGCAGTTGTGTGTATGGCATGCGCTGTAACCAGTCGGCTACAAAGGCGCTCCCATTTTCACTCTTGCTACATTTAGTGTGTGCACAAAGCTAATAATATAACAAGTTTGCCATTGAAGACAGAAAAGACAAGCTAAACTGTTGTATGGGTACTTTTCCATAGTCGGTATATAACTTACAGTAGATTGCAGTCGCCTAGTGTTACGCCACGGGAGCAAAACCACTGTATACCTAACCCTATAAAATCTCACCTCTCTAAAACCTTTAGGACACAGCTCAGGTGTTATGTGCTCTGACCTACTAGCATGGCTTACTGAAAGCTTTTAGTATATACCAGATTGACTTAATTAAGATCGGTCATGTTTAAAATGTTACTTTAAGTGGAGTGAAAACCAGCCAGATGCTAATTACATCAGAAAACCTGTCTGAGTGAGGCACATTTGCTCTACATCTGAGGCAGTGTAATTAAACTGCATTTACCTTTACCAGCTCCGGCAGAGGGGTGTGGAAGGCCCACAACAGCTACATGAGCTTCATCCAGGATCTGAGCCGAAGCAGCCTCCAGCAGGCCCTCACCGACAGGCAGGTCCAGCAGCAAGCTGCGGGGCAGCGGAAGAGCCTGAGCCCCCTCGTCGGCCCCCAGCCCCCGCACAGGGACCACACTATGGTACACATGACCGTTAGGATCTGGATGGAAAGAAAATGATGAGGCACAAAAGGCAAAAAAGATTATTGAGGGAAGAGATTAGAGGGAACTTTTAACACCTATCTTATGTATCTGGCATGTAACACGCTGTGTTTGTGTGCAACTCACAGTGTGGAAACCATACCCTAACCAACTGGCACTGTGCAGGTTAGGTTTTGCAATGCACCCTTTCACACATGCTCTTTACTGCAAACCTTCGTCCTACCCACCATCTTGAGCGCCTTTTTTTGTTCCACGTCCACAGCCTGTGCCTGTGCCTGTGCTCGCAAATATTGACACTAAAAATAGTTTCATAAGAAATTCAGGCTTACAGAGATAAAGCAGGCGGATGTGTTTATCCCTGTAGGAGGCAGAGAAGCTAAGCGGGGAAAGTCCAGGCTCCTCTCTCTCCAGCCGGTACCTCTGCAGGGTGTTGGGATTCAGTCTCTGCAGGTAGAGGAAATGATCTCCTTTCTGTGGGAAGACAGCCAAGGCAAACAGGCCTTTAGAAATACCAACAACAACGACTTGACGCACATGACCATGGAGAGAACGAGGACAGACTAAATGAGAGCATAGTATTGTGATACAAGTGCAATGAATGTTTAAAACAGAATTCACAGAATTGACTTATAAGCTTTTATGTCCCTCGGAAAAAGCCAAACAATTAAAATGGTGTTACCTGTTCAGTTGTGAAGATGATCAACTGATGTGACTCTGTCACTATGTTGGTGCTCCACCTAAAGACAAAAGAACAATCATCAACAAGCTACAAGAGGCAACAGGCGAGACTGCAGCACAGCACTAGCAACCCGTTTATTTCATGAAATGAAATTTCATTGTGTACATGCATAAATTGTTTACGAAGGTTTTACTGGGGCTGGGGCATAGTGATACTGACCTAATGGCCTCTTCTTGAGCAAAGACTTCCTCTATGGGCTGCTGGGGAGCAGAAAGGAGAGAGTCCAGGAGCCTCACAGCTCCTCTCTGGAACAAGACCACAGGCTCCCCTCCAGCTGCACAGTGAACCCTCCAGACATCTGATGACACCTGGAGAGAATACATACATAGGAGGCAAGGATGAGGATGGGTTAGTTTTGTCACCCAATTGATGGAAACTGAATTAAAGGATTACACCGACTTCCATATAGTATGTTAAGTAATAACATTGAAGTGCCATGTTAAAGATTTCAGCAGTGGAAAGCAAGAAAATACATTTATTTGTAGTTTCAGTGACCTAGGTTAGGCACAATGGACAGTGATCAAACAACACATTGTACAAACTCTTTCACTTACGGTTGCTTTGAAGGCCTTATCTAAGAGTATGTCTTCTTCCTTCCAAATTCTTATCACCTTAAATAAAAACAAAAACCAACAGACATTATTTTATGACAGTGTCAGGCAGATCATTCTGGAAGGTCAGATCTACAGAGACGACTAGACACAAATCTTTAAACGAGGTAACATTGCGTAGTGAAAAGTAATCATTTTGTAGGTGGGTGGGTGGGTGGGAAAATCCAGTCATGCAGAAACACAGTTAGTATAAGTTTACTGAAAAAGCAACATTTCAGTCATTGTTTTTCTGATGAATTTGCTGATAGTGCAATCTGTCAGCGAGTCATTGGGGCTCTGTACAGATGGCGCTCCAAATGAAGCACAACAACCTCCTGCCTCAACAAGAATGACTGAAAGTCTACCTTGCTGTCTGAGACTGCCACATATTCCTTGGTCTGTGAGTTGTAGACTGCTGAACAGGTCAGAATCTGTCCTTGTTTCACCGTCCAGCTGCTCAGCGGCTTCTGGTCTGAGACCTGTCAGAACCACACAAACATAAATAAAATAGGACCAGTTAATAACATCAATGACCCCACCCACGACGGTTCTACCAGTCAAAACACAAAAACATGTCCTTCATCTGCATCAACACATGTACATGCTACACTGTGTGACTATGCCATAGTGTAACTTCCACCATGATCATGAATCAAGTAAGACCAATTCTGAAAGTTGAGGTTTACTGAACAGAAGCTGCGTGGTAAATTTACTAAGCTGTACATTAGATAAATATGAAGACATGTATCATAAGTTAGCGAGCTGTGTGTGTCTTGCGGTGGAGGTAGCGACCGTTAGCTAGCATTTGCCTGTTTTTGTAGACTGACATAACGTTTACTAACATACAACCTGACTAAGCGACCCTTACTTGCGATTTCCCCGCATAAGGAATCAGGTACTATCACAGCGAGCTGAGGGATCTGTCTGTCTGTTCTGTTCTGGTGGTTTCTGCCACTGTTGCTCAGAACAGCCGAGGATGCCAACACGAGTTGAACAGGTCGCACACTGATCAGCTGGCCCAGGAGAGCCTCCTCAAAACAAACGTTAAACGTTACCTTGTACAACGTGACAGATCTGGTTGAGTCTGTGACGACGACATGGTCGCTGTCTCTCTCCGCTTCGACCCCCTGAATGCCTGAATTTGACAGATTTTGAGAAGTAGCAAGTCCGCACAACGTGTAACCCTCATACAGCGCGGCCATGCTGGACGAGAAGAATGTGGATCTCGTCGGCTCTCGCGAGAATAGACAATTGTTTGTCAGAGGCCTACTGTGGAGTTGTGTCTGCCGAGATGTGCAAAGCGAAAACTATCAGGCATTGTGATGATGTTACGGCAATTTAATAATATCCTGTGAAATTACTCCACTAGAATTAAGTAAAAGTCCTGAATTCAAAGCCTTAGGCTACTAATGAAAAATGATCTAAGTATTATTATATTATTATATACTACAGTAAAATGTAGTTTAAACACGTTTTTTTCCCTCCTTTATTTCATTTTCTTAATCAAATGTATAACTTTTGATGTTGTTATTATTATTATTATTATTAATAATATTAATATGACTATCTATTTAATATTATAGATTTATTTTGATATCGGGACAGTACAAAGTACACAGTAGCATTATAAAGTTGTTTGATACTTCTCTTTTTGCTCAGGAATGATCTATTATCAGCCTCTCATGAGACTGAATGGAAATTAAGATAAATGAAAAAAGTGTTTCTTGCTGACAGACAAACTCTCCTACCTTCTCCTAATTGTATCCATAAAAAAACGTAATGAGAGAAATAACAGATCATGAAAATAAAATCTTTCTCTACATCTACAATAAACACAGATGTTTAACTAGATAGTACATTGGGAAGATTTCTCTCTATCTACCTTACCTTTTGATTGTGTTCAACATTTGTCTATTTAATTCAACTGCAGCTTTCAGGAAGCCAATCTTTTTAGTCTAGACCCATCCTTCAGTACATAATGCATGTATTGTTACAGTGTCTCCTGATTGAACGTAAGTCTTTAGAAATGGTCGTAACATTAGGCAGGTCAGGGTAAAGTGACCGTGAGAACACACATCCTTAATAACGTTAATAGATTGCTGTAGGGCTCATTTGGGAAACCGCTGTTCTTCTGAAATATTGCAATTATATTGTCAATTCTCCTACAGGGACGCCATAACAAACCTACAAGCAAATGGCACAAATAATAAAGGTTAAAGCTGAAAAATACACAACCACATTGTATGTCTTCACAAATGTCATGAAAGAGTAGGGTGTGCATTTGTTTCGACAGGCTCCTTTTTCAACTTTATTCAGGTTAATTCAGGTTAATTCAGCTCACCTATCTCAGCTGAATTGAGATTTTCTGGTGGGCCTTCATTTGGCCTGAAGGGTATTTTTTCTGGCTCACGCAAGTTGGTATGAGAAACCAAACCTCGGGCAAAGTCAAATATCACAACATTTGGTAAGTGCTTGAACAGCATGTGTGCATCATTTTTTGGACTTTCTGCTCTTACGAAGAATTTAACTGCATGCACGATTCCCCAAGGACAAATATTATCACTTTTCACAATTACAGTTTGAGGGGAAATCTTCTAAAGCTCATCTAATTTTTAAGTTCTTTATTTAATTTGTCATTCTCTCCTCTGTGATTTTCATCTCTGCATGCTCTATCAGGCTTGACTGTTTCCTGCCTTGAGCCTTCAAGTATTCAGTGTTGATCACACCATCGTTGGCTCTCGTCATAGGACCTATCCAAGGTGCCATTTATGGTACAATGGGGATAACACACGTGGATTTGCAGCATTGCCTAGGCCAGAGCCAAATGGACAACCCAAGCAAAAAGCCTAATGGTGGCCTAGATGGAGTATATTTAAGCAATAGCTCACGACAGGCCGTGGTATATGGTCATTATATCACAGTTAAGGGGCGTGGTTCGGCCCGACGAGAAGCTGTGATATAATGAGCATATACCACGGTCTGAAGTGAGCTATTGCTTTTACAAAACGGTTACCAAGTGTGGCAAAATGAAAGAAAAATACACACTCCAATTTAAATAGTTTTTATTATTAAATAATGATGTTCAAAATAAAATAGTCCCTCCGTTGCCTTCTGCACAAAACATAGTGCAAGATGGTTGCTATGCAACAACACTAACAGCTAGCGAACATATTAGACAGACAACGTTGATCCATTATTATTTCTGACAGTTGCATAAAAATCTCTCAACATGTTATTGAGCTGCTGTTTTGTCGACGTCTGAAAGTCTATGACCACAGCTTCATCCTGACACCAATCTTCAAAGCACGTAACTGCCCATTTTGTTTGCTTCACGGTGTTCTGTTCGTTTCGTTTTTTTCCCATTTGGTCTACCTGCTCTTCACGTAGCTCTGCATGTCATCTTTTAGGGGCTTTCTTCTCTGGAGATAGGCACTGATCAATCCACTCCTCCAGAGTAAAGCTTTGTAAGTTTGTTTCTTAATGGACGTAATTTAACAGCTGTAGCTTTTTCTCAGACGCGGAGGGATACTGACTTGTTGTGAAAAGTAACTACAATTCTATCCGTGATATACGTTCATTATACCACGGCTAAGAACCAATCAGATTGCTTGATTTGACATGTCTGTTTTATAAAAGGCAATATACTGCAGATAACACATAGGAACATCCTAGCAAACATACACAAAAATTGACAAACACCCGCAGTTGGATATTAGATTATTCTCACCTGTAGGCCTACAAAGGACATGATAATGAGTATGTGGGTAACTCTGTCACAGAGGCATGAATGATGGTGGTAAACCAAACTGAAAGACACTTGCTCATTGAGGACTCACTTGCACCTAAAGTACCTGAAAACCCTCTTGGATCAGTTTGAAAATGCATTATACACATTAATTCAGCAGAATCCAAAAACAACATCTATGATATGAACCCTGAAATACTTCTTCCACCACTGAGTAAAAGTGTAATGGCACACAATCTTGTTTATATTTAATTTATATCCAATTAGACACTCAGTGATTTCTACGTTTTGATAACTGACCAATCAGGAACATCCCAACCAATCAGGAGGAGCGTAGCATGAACGTTTTAAACATTGATGCTAGGAGAAATGTTCTTTGTCTGCCTTCTGAATCCACACCCTTCATATTTTAGATCTATGTTATGCTTGTCTGGAAAACTGAAGTACTACAGATCTATTGGTGGTTATTTATTTGAAGTGCAAGACGACTGAGCAGAGAACAATAACCAGAACACACCAACACCTATTAGATATTGCAGTATTTTAATAATCATCAGAGAAGGAATTTGCTGCTGTTTCAACACTGTGTGATTTCTGATGGAAGTGAACTTGAATGAAGATTATAATCAATACCACTGGGCTCTAGAGAAGAGAGACACACAGACACAGAGAAGGTTAGAATTCTTACACTTAACTTAATAGTAGCATAGCTCCTTCATAATCAAAATGATTCTCTTTTATAATCTAAGGAACAGATCTAGAGAATATTGACCTCAAAAGCATCCATGTGTCCTGCTGTAGTTTGCAGGTTTGAGAAATAATAGGCCTGATGGGAAGTGTGTACTTGTAGCAACTCTAAATTGTTACTATGTGTATAACTTCAGAACAGAACAAACTTCTGTTAAAATAAGTTTTTCCATGTGAAAAGAAAGTTTTTACAGATAAAAGTTTAAAGGTAATTATTTGTTTTGTTTTTGGGGGTGAATTTCTTCAGGATTTAGTGTGTGTCACTGTAATACTCCGTTTGACCACAAGAGGCTGAGGTTTTAGAATTAAAAGCATTCATGATTTTAATTTTTCCATGCACTTGAAACACAAGGTACATGCAGTACTTTGTGTGTTAGAACGTTATGTAACATTACTGTCATGTCTTTATTTTGACTAGAAAACATGAATGATTTTAATCCCATTTTGAACATGGGGTAGTGGTCCACTTCAGCCTCTTGTGGACACAATTAAAAGCATTAAAAACAATACTTGATACTTGAAAAAATCTACTTTCAAAACCTTATCTTTTCATCTGCTTTTGGATCACCAGAATTATTTTCACTTCCCTGTCCCTGTAGGTAATTCACTGTAAATCGCTCTGGATGAGAGCGTCTGCAAAATGACCTGTAATGTAATGACTTGTGCCAACACAAATTGAAGGAAATATGAGATAATGAGGCACATGTATGTTATTTGGAGTGTTTCGAACACAGTCTCTTTAAATTCTTTAAAATGGGACAGTTGGAGTTAGAAAAGAACAGTTAATAACTTCAATTTTACTTAAACAGTCACTTAGGTTGTGACGTGATAGTAGTCAAATAAACAAAAAATATCTAAATAAATAAAATAGAATAAAGTAAAGCCTATCTAGTGTCTGTCTGTTGGGCTGCTTTTTAATATATATTATGCTTTTTCATGAAATATTCCTTACGTTCAAAGCATTCAGGGATTTGGAGTTTTCCATCTATGCACTGGGTTTGCACTGCAAAACCACAATTCCTGACCTTATCCTTGCAGTAGACTGAGACAATCTCTGTGTGCAAGACTCTGTTAGGACTTAGGTCTTCGATCCAGATTTTTCTTCCATTGTATAATATCCTTGCTTTCTTTATGTCAACACGGCAAGGAGCTGTAAGTCACAAGGAGAAGAAAAAACATGTTGTTGATTGTATAGTGTTGTGTTGTTTTTGTGTTCCTAATCAGGAATTGTAGAGTGGTTAACCACATCATATTCACCTCTCAAAATGATGTAGTCATTTAAGAATTAATATTGAAAAACATTAGAAGGGGTTGATATATAAATGTGAATCCTGTTGTTCCCATACAACCATTTAGGGAATTTGGAGGAGTTTATATTTGACAGTTTAGGTCAAACGCTTCAAATAACCATTTCAACATTGAAAATCATTTAAAAAAATAAAATAAAATGGGGACTAAAAGTAATGGGATTGGGCTGGGATGGGATTATCACCAACAAAAGCCCAGGTCAGAAACAGGAATACACAAATCCAAACTGGGAAACACATGAACAAACTTTCCTTTCTAGAGAGCTAAAATCTCTAAATGTAATGTAAAATAACTGTAACATTGGTTGTAGGCCTACCTTTGCAGGATGGCTTTTCAGACCAATTCCTATTCTGCTCACAAACAATTTGGAGGCTTCCTTCAAGTACATAGTCTCCATTGCATCCATATTTGACCGTTTCCATGTAGTCATATTCTCTCTGATCGTTGCTTGACATGTAGCCTTTGTCAATGTTCTCTGGTGGAGGGCAGGTCACCACTATAAGGGGAACGATTTAGTGCAATTTTTAATTCATATTTTACCAATTGTTCGACCAAATGTGGAAGAATTTCATGTAATTAGTTAATTTGTCATTAGTGAGTTGTCTTTTTCAGCTCCCAATGTATAAGCTACAGGACGCATCAGTGCACATTGTACAATCTGGTCAGATGGTCTTCACTTCACTTGCTATGCGCAGGATGCAGTTTCAAGTGCTGAGAAAAAAGATAATATTTGAACATGAAACACATCAAATCTACTACACGAATGGACCTTGTATAGAGATTGTTTTCTTATCTGCTGATGCTAAAATCAAGAATGAACTCAGTTTTGTTAAGAAGTTTGACAATCAGAAATGTTACAGCAGTATTTTGCCCGTTTCCTTACGAGAATACTTACATGCTGTTTGGCTTTAAAGTGATGGTTGGGATTAGTAAATATTTCTTGCAATGCCACAACAACTACACTTTTCAAACCTGTTTACCTTGACATTCAGGTGTCTTGGTCCAGTTGCCGTTGATAGTGCACTCTGCTCTTGCGTTGCCAATAACACTGTATGGAGGCAGACACTTGTATGTCCCCCCAACGCCGTGATCAGTGGTGTTCCCGCTGATCCTCTTGTCATAAATTATCATCCCAAACTGCGGGATCGGAGCGTGACCGCAGGTCACAGCTACAAGAGAAGAGACAGAATATGCCAATTTATATACAGTATATTGTTATACAATACATGCTTGTGCTGGATGTCTGTTTTTCTCTATTGTCTATAAGTAGATGTGCTTTTATTTGTCATGGCCACATTTGCAGCTTGGCAAATTGAGTGATAGATTAGTTGTGGAACATTTCTACATGACAAGTACAAATGTTTTTTCTTTGGCCTTATATCAAGTTACGGGACATCATTTTTACGAGAGCATTTATATACTGTACGTTTTAGGCTCTCCTATTTATTTCCCTGGTCTTGCGGAAAGGATGTAGTGGAATACATACGCTTGCACTGTGGTACTCGTGTGCTCCATGTGCCATCCGCAAGGCACACAGCAGTGCTGTCTCCAGTCATGGTGTACCTGAGCAGAGCCATATCAGTCAGTCAATTCAAGCTTCGATCGCAAACAAACAGACAGAACACGTGATGTTTGACTTAAATCAGGTTACAGGCATTAGACGTATTCATAGATCAGTGGAATCTTTAAATAGTGATGCACACAAAATAATTTAAATTCTTTTTCTTTCTTTCTTTCTTTTCTCAAGTTATTTTTGTGCCATCAGTCAAATTCATCTTTAACTCTCTCTTTTTTTATTGTGCAGGGAGTCTGTAATCATAACTGTTCAAGATCTTACAAAAACAAGAATCACACAAATGGATAGTGAGATTGAGAGATGTTGGATTATTTACATGATATTATTATCTTTTGTGTGTTATTAACACAATATCTATATTTCATTATTGAAACACTTCACTGATGTTATTGGATATTATATTCATGCCCATAGTATGGCCAAAGGGGGAATTGTTATAGCAATTGATCATATTTAGTCTCATTTAACCATTCTTATGTAAGGCTTGAGTTTGTATGTTTTGATCTAGAATGTTTTAACCCTGTAGTGAATTTCCACTGTGAGGCCTAGCAGTACATTTCCATGGTAACTTTACTTCTTTGTTATTTGTTCTCTAACTGTGAAACTGTTATTTTTCATCTGTGAGAGCGTTTTCTTGACCTTGCCGTAAACAGTATATCCCTGTGAATATACTTGCATCTTCATGTCTGTGAGAATGCCTCCTATTTTGATTGTGAAGAAGGTTCAGTTAACCTCCCTTCCACCTGTTGAGATTGTGCCATGGAAGAACCAAGTGTGCCTAGGACCCGCACATTCCTTGTGTGTGTATAAGTAATATGTTTTTTCTATTGTTGCGAGTCAGACTCGGCACCACCCGTTGCTGTGGGGACTCTGTCCATTTCAGCTGAAATAGTTTGACTCTGTTTGAAATCTCTCTTTTGACAATTGATTAATAAACCATCAAAGACAACTTGGTTGTAACTTCATTATTTACTCATCTCTCACTAGGAAATTCATGTTGATTTTCCACCACAATGGTCAATACCCACGACACCCCTACATTCTGACTTTAGTTTATTGGTCACCTTACCTACACTTAAAAAGCACCAAAACATCTGTTTTCAGTAGATAACTCTGTTTGTTGTGTCTGCTGATCCTTAAATAATGGGCAGTTTATTGTAATGACACTATGTGTAAATGTACCAGTTTTGGTATAACAGATGAGATGAAATATTTAAATATATTCATTAAAATGCTAAACGCCCGCTAAAACGCCCTCCAATTTCTGCAGACTTCACTTATGATGAATATTAGGATTTTATTTTCTGAATTTTAAAATCCATTAATCAATTGCAGTGTTGATTTATCTTAGGTTTATCTTCGCACTTCCCTCAGAGGGTGATGCCAGTTGCCAGTTTTTTTTTTTTTACTGTTGTATGGTCTTCCTGAATAGAGTTTCTACATTTGCATTTTCAGAAACACCACCCATGTATTAGGGACAGTGCGGTGGCTGAGAGTGCAAATGATACATGTTAGACAATAAAATTCAACAATGAAAGTCTTGCTTTACCCTTCATCGCAGGTATAGTTGATCATACTCTGGAACACAATATCTTCATAGTACAATTCTCCATTAGACAATGTATCAGGATAGGGACACCGTTTTGCTGCAGAAAAAAATCAAATGTTTTCTTAAATGTTGATGTTTTGTAAAAAAAAGTAAATTACTGTTAAACTTTAAAAGTAACTCAAGTGTATGAATTTGCAGTACAAGATATGTCATAGGACCTTAAATTCTCAATAGAATAATGGAAACCCACGTATGCACAATAATTTGGTTTTCGTCCATTCTCCACTGGCAGCGCAAACAATCTTCCGAGGGCCTGACACAGGGGTGTATCCCTGTTTGCAGGACAGCGCTAACTCCACACCGGGGCTAAAGAACCTCTGGAGTCCATCCAGCTCAATGTTGGCAGCCAGCATAGGCCTATAACATACTGCAAGGACAAATGGATTTATTAATAATTGTGTATAGACTCTCAACTTGCTTGAAACAAATATCATATATACATATATATATATAACTATATGTATATATATATATATATATATATATATATATATATATATATATATATATATATATATAATATTACGTATAATAGTTTGGAAAAGACTCTTTTTGCAAAATCCCCAACAACCACCTCATCATAACATGACAAGTTAATAAAGATGTGGATTATCATCTCAGAATTGTAAATGCCATGTAGTATGTAGTTATGTGCTGAGAATTCATTTTCTCGTATCCCTGTACTTCCAAACTAAACTTGATCAATAATACTTAAACATATGCCTTTAGAATCCATATCCTGTAACATATAGAGATTACCTGATGCTAAACCCATCAAAACAGCAGCGTCATGTGTATGCATGCAGTTTAAGCTAAATAATGTCCATAAAAAGGAAGAAATAATAGCAAATACCATTGTCATGTTCAGATGTCACGATGGTAAAAAATACAAATGGACACAGCAGAAACAAAGTTAGCATGCGTTCCATCCTTCGTAGAAATGTACAGACACTCCTCGCTTCTTTCCTGTGGTCTCTGGTTCAAATACTGAATCTCTGTCCCCTCTTTCACTGCTGTTTGTGTTTCTCTAAAAGTAAACAGATAAGAGCAGCATGAAGTAATGGCTCACTGGCGATCGTTGTTTTGTTTTCCTTTTTTTGCTTGCTTTTTGCAATACGAGATTGTAAACCTCGTGACATTTTTACTGGCAGTGAAGAACTCCAGCAGCGAACTTTCCCTTGTTGCTGCAATATTATGAAACACCAGCCCATTTGGCCCGATTTTCATGTTGCTTAATCTTTGTGCCTCACTAGAGACATTTCTAGATTTTTATATTTTCAACTATTTTATGTTAATAATAAACTGTGTAGCCAAAATACAGTCACTCATACCGTTAATGGTTCAATAAGTAAGATATGCCAGAATTTAAACTTAAACATTACAACAAACAATAAACTAACATTATTAACAGAGTGTGAAGAGGTTACAGTGTTGACGTTGTGTCAAAAACGTCTGTGTGTTGTGTTGCAGAGATATCTACTGAAATTAGCATATATACATATAGCAGTCTTGTAATAGCACTTATTCCTCTAGAGGTGATAGTGAGTCACTGTAGCTCCAGTCTGCCCTCAGTACAGAGGGAGAAGACCTACAGCTGCCTGACTCTCTTGTAAATATTACAGCCATGTTTCGTGTCTGTTTCAGGGACATGTGGTCAGGGGATGCCCGCGTCATCATGAAAAGTAAAAAAACAAATAACAATAAAATAAAATAAACATTAATATTTGTCCACTGGTCTGTGCTATAAATTTATTTTTTGTATGATTCCAATAATTTTGATCATTTTTACTGTCAAAATCGCTGAATTTGCGTATTTTCTGTGCTGATACAGGGGAGAGCTGCAGCAGCGACGAGCTGAGCCTCACCTCGGATTGTGCAATCCCTCGCAAACTAGGTTGAGCGCATGCATTTGGCGCGTGCTTGTTGCTATCTCTCTGTATGTTACCAATATAATGTTTACAGACACTTTTATTATGCGTCCTGACTTTGCATAGTGTAGCTCACTTTCTGTGGCCAAGGCACACCAAAGACCAAGCCAAAATCTCAAGGTAGACCTGTGTTCATATCCTGGAAAAATCCCCTCTATAACACATAGTGTCACTGTTATCACTCTGTGAACATTTATTTAGCCTAGTCCTTGTAAGAAGCTATTCTCCTTCACACTAGCAGAGAGCCTTTGATGTGTCACACTCTAATGTTTCCCACCATGCGCAAATGGCTAAAACGGCTTCGCTTTGACAGATTTCTTTTTTTAATGATTGTTTTATTTATATTTAGGCCAAAGCATATAAGACCTATTGTTTCTATATTGTGAAATAAGTGTGTAGGACAAAGTACCGATAAAGTACAGTGTTTCCCTGCGCTGCGCCCCCCCCCTGAAATTCAAGACGTTGTTTTTTTTATTTTTGTATATTCACAACGCACTTTTCACATTGAACAGGTGCTCTTTTATTAAACAAACTAAACGCTTATGTCATTTATCTCATTTATGTGCTCGTTTCAGTTGCTTTGCATATTTACATTCTCTCCTCTGCTCTGCTTTGCTTCGTGAAGGGCGGAGCTCCGCTTCCGAACCCACACACGCGCGCTAACGCACACAATTACAGTCAGAGACAGAGTGGAGAAAAGGTGAGGAGAGAACTTAAAAAATCTGTGCCACGCACGGACCTGATCCAGCCCAGGCAGCACCCTGCAGAGCAGTATACCTAGGAGAAACACTGAAGTAAATAAAAAATCATTCATAACCTTGTGTACGGTTAAATGCACTAGGCCTAATTGTTTCAAAATCCCACGGCACACCGGGATTTGTCTCACGGCACACCAGTGTGCTGCGGCACACCATTTGGGAACCACTGGTCTAGCTAATGTATGTAATGTATGTGTGTAACATATCTAGTCTTGCTGATCTGACATAAAACCACAGTGAAAAGACACCAGGTGAGGCAGACAGTCCTCTGCGGCACTTAAGAGGGCGCACGTGAGCCCACAGGTTCGTGTAGCTGCTCTTCTGCTACGCAGAGACGTTAGCACCAACAAGCTACTGCTAGCTAACATCAGTCAGGTGCACTGTAGCACCTTTTAGTTTAGTTTGTTTCTCCGACTGACGGCCAAAAATGGAAGATTTTACAAATAAAGATAATTTTATTGAAAATGGGATCTGACCAAGAAATAACAATCCAATATTTAAATTTAAAACTAAATGTTGACCTTAAATAAAATATTATTTTGTTAATAGTACAGTCTGTATTAAAACTTATCAAAGCATCAGACTAAAATCGCTATGGAGGGTGCATAGCAAATACATGTAGGCCTACCTCTCTGAGCCGCTGTAAATGTAACATTCTTTTTTTTTTTTGTGTGTGTGTGTGTGTGTGTGTGTGTGTGTGTGTGTGTGTGTGTGTGTGTGTGTGTGTGTGTGTAAAGAATGCTGATATGAGATATGAAAAATCACCAGTAGTCAATGTTCATGTTGCCAATAAAATGGTGAATAAGCTACTCAGTTGGGTTCATATATTTGTAAATCTGACTCTGAAAGAGTCAGTGCCTCCCCAGCCATGAACCTTACCGCACGTCACTGGTCTGTTTTATAGTTTGTTTATTGGATTACATTCAAAGTGGCAGAAACGAGAAAACAACCCGACCCCTCACCTCGTCCTCACAGCTGCCAGGAGGCTATTGTCACGATCTGGGTGTACTTTCTGTTTCCTGTTTTATTTTGTAAGGTTCACTCCCCTCATGTCATGTCTAGTTGTACTTCCTGTCTGTGTGTTTTCCCTCCCTCTGTGATTGTTGATTTGATCCTCCTGTGTCCATTCACCCTGGCCCTGTGTCCCCTGTCTGTCTCATTGTTCCTTGTCAGTTCGTCGTTGATGTTACCTCGTGTCCTGCTCGTGTCCTGCTCGTATTGGTTTTTGTTACTTTGTATTTCTGTATGTTCATTAGCTTTTGTTAATAAAGCTCTCTTTTTGGTTAAAATCATCGTCTGCGTCCTGCAATTGAGTCCTCTCCTGAGACATACCGTGACACCTGTTTCTCCAAGCGTAGAGCTGTCGGCTGTTGGGTTGTTTACCCCATGATATCACATACAAGTGGTCAAGGTCACATAAACATTTTGAGGGATCTGATTCACACACACAAGGTGAGAAATCAAATCACCTGGGAAAAGATGTCAGATTTTGGACACAGCGTTCAGATCTTCAGTTTTTATTGCATCCTCAGTACTGGGTACAGGTATGTATGCACAGTATGAATGTATCAGAGGATTGAAATACACAGGTTCTTCAGGTCATTGAGTCTTTCTTCTTGAGACATTGTTAATGATAGATAGATACTTTATTCATCACAAGGGAAATTTAGGATGACACCCATTATCATTATCTATCCATCAAAAAATATCACTATTACTCTATCAGCTTATTTTGACATCCAAACTAAAATAATTGGCTTTTGTCTCTGAAGCATATTGTTACATATTCATTATTCATGATCTAATCATTCATATTCTGTGATTGTGCAGATGTTGTTTCAGGTCATTCTGGGCAAAGTTATGCCGATCTTGCAGGGCTTGTGGGGATTGTAGGGGGTGAAGAAACACACATTGGGATTTCTGATGGAAGGGTTTTGGGCCTTAAGGTGTACTCCACCTTGCCTGGTTCTAAAAGCAAGAAAAAGAAGGGCAGATATATAACTGTAATCATAAAATGCATGGTTGCATGGAAACATCATGGGCTTTTCCAAAGACATCTGTAAGCCATCTGACAGACTTATTATGTAACATTTCTTTAGGGGAAAGAGCACTGCATTGCAATAGGACAGGGGTAAGTTGACTCAGTTTTGAGTCAAATATCCAGAAGCCTTCGTTGTCTAATGTTTGCCGTTATTCAAAATTAGATTTAGCCACCATAGTATATAGACTAGCCTGGCTGTTAGAAAGTCAAACAAATTGTCGGTTGAGCATCAAAATATAAACAGGTGGAACTAGAGAGGTTTGATTAGATTTACCGAGCTGACAAGGACTCACCATTGAAGCACTCTGGGATGGGCAGCGTTCCATCGTTACAGGTGGTGGTCACAGGGTAGCCACACCTCTCAGCTTTGTTCAGGCAATAGAAGACAACATGTTCTCCATGGAGGACTCTGTTGGGGTTCAGGTCCGCAATCCAGAGCTTCTTGGCATTGTAGAAGATACGACCTCTTTTGATGCCAACTTTGCAGGGAGCTGGATGGGAAAACAATACAGTTATAGCATGTTTTCATCAGACATTGCAAATCAGTGGATTACAGCATTAATATTGTGTTGAATCTCAATTTAGTAACCAATCCCAAAATTTGAGTTTATTTCAAGTTGTTTTTTTCAAATCAAATCAAATCAAATTTATTTGTATAGCCCAATATCACAAATTATACATTTGTCTCAGTGTGCTTTACAGACTGTACAGGTTACAACATCCTCTGTCCTTAGACCCTCGCATCGCACAAGGAAAAACTTCCTAAAAGAAACCCCAAAATTAAAGGGGAAAAAATGGAAGAAACCTCAGGGAGAGCAACTGAGGAGGGATCCCTCTCCCAGGACGGACAGACGTGCAATAGATGTCGTGTGTACAGGATAAACAACATAGTACAAATACAACATTTGACAGAAATTATGTTGTGTTGGAAAAAAAAAAAGAAATAGAAAGTTTGGATGAATCCAGGAAAATGTCAATAAGGCTTCCCGGTGTCCAGCAGGACCAGGTCAGCAGGCGCTGTCACGATTCATGATCCTGACGTAAAATAACCAGGGGGGTGGAGATTCTCTCAACACAGAAACAATGTGAACATACTTTTGGATAACTAGTTGATGGCTGATCCAGAATCATAAATACAGAAATGTAGCCTGCAGGTAGTTTTTAAGATCTGATTTCCCCATGACTCACCTCTACACACTGGCTTGGAAGACCAGTTTCCTGTGTTTTGGCACTGTATCTCAGCATCACCATCCAGATGATAGTGCTCATTACAGGCGTACTTAACCTTTTCCTTGTAGCCATGTTGTCTCATCACAGCAAAGGTGATGAAGCCATTTGGTATGCTTGGTGGGATGGCACAGCTCACCTCTGCAACGATCAAAGACAAAAAGGTAAAACATGTGAGGAGGTATTATTTTTGTAGTTACAATTGAGATGCTGTCTAAGAAAAAAAGAAATTATGGAAAACATTTGAAAGATGCAGAAAGGCTGGTCTCATTATTGCAAATCCTATAGTTTTGATGTGGCCCATAACTAATCATGAAGAAGAGAAATAGATGAAAGGGTACGAGATGGTTAAGAAAGTTGCCTGCGCACCTCGGCACACCGGTGGCTCAGTTGCTCCTCCATCAGCCATGCAGTATCCCCTCTCATAACTTGGTGCCTTAGGTGGGTTACACTCGTATGTCCAGCCTTGCCCATACATGGTGGTGCTTCCAGTAACTGGCTTATCATGGGCAATTTTTCCATTTGTAGGTGGCCTGGGCAGCTGACAGTTCACAGCTGTAAGAAAGAAAACGATTATGCTAAAGTTATACTGCCATCAAGTCTTCAGCCTTTTTTTCCCGCAAAATCCACATTAAGTGGATGTCAAAGTAATTTATACTGCTTTCTATAAGCATCAAAGCCTTTAAATATCATACGTTTATATAAAAGTCAGACGTGTTCTGCATGCTGCCAAAAATGACCAAGGCAAGTATGTTTATAGACAAATACATAGTAACAGAAATTAAGCAAATGCAAGTGCATCAATAAACAAAGAGAAGACCAGTTTAGGATTTTGGATGTTGTGTTTGCACTTTGTTGAAAAATGCAGAGTCTTTTACAGTTTCCACTACATATATTTTTATCCAGTACCTTTGCAGAGAGGTGGTGGGTTGCTCCAGGTACCATCATGCAAACACCTGCTCTCATTGGCTCCTTGCATGACGTACCTAAAGAAGTTCACATGATTCCGACACATATTACTGTATCCTTGTAATCTGTTTGGAAATATAACGTGACTTTTTCTTTTACCACCCACCATTGAATCTTACCCGTCATCACATGTGTAGTTGAGCACACTCTTGAATGGAGCTTCTGTCCTCCCCATTGCTAATGGCTGCAGAGGTCCCGGGATTGGGCACATTTTAGCTGTAGAAAAGGTGGTACAATACTGAATCTGCATTTAGCGCTAGTAGGTTAACATTTTCATAAATATTACAATATACCATCAAAATGTTCTTAAGGTCAGATGATATCGGTGTTTGAAAGCTCATATTTTATGCTTTGCATTCTTAAATTGATTGTTTCCTGATACATATAGTGTTCTGAATATTTCAGGTTTAAGCTGATGAAGCCGAGCATTATGGAGTCAAATAAACCCTACAACACACTGAGGACTGATTTCTCTGGGGGTCATGGGAGGCATTATATAATTCTTAAAAAAGGTCAGCAGGAGCACAAAACATAAGCAAACTTTTACTCACACCTTGCTGACGCCTTCTACTTTTGGATGGTTGAAACAATTTAAGAATTACAACAGTGTTTGTGTTGGGGTGTTGAGTGCAAGCCCAACACCCCAGTAAACTCACGGGCGCATGCCAGGTCTGACTGCGTCCATTCTCCTGTGGTAGTACAGGTCATCTGTCGAGGGGTCGCTGTTGAAGGCAAGTACCCCTGTTCACATGTGAGGGTCACCTCTTCTCCAACTTCGTACACATGTTTTAAGGTCAACTCTTCAATCCCGTCAGTGACAAGAGGTCGGCCACACACTGGTTAAAGAAATGGATTCACAGGAATAATGTTCACAATACAGCAACCGTAGCCTCTACACCCCATAATCTATTGTGTAGATTAGAAGTTTTACACAATTTACTTTTGATGTGACACCATCAATCATGTGCAATAGGTGCATTAGTTTAAAAATAAAAATGCAAATAGATAAAGGATAGCAAGTCAAACAGGAATACTTGCAGCACAAAAAAGCCCAATAAAGTCATGTCATGCTCGAATTCAAATAAAGCAATTTTACGGCTCCATTTTACCTTTCTTGGATGTTACAGTTGTGTATAAAGCTACTTGACAAAGGACCAGCAAAGCCAATGTCGGAGCCATCTTCCTGCGAGTGAAGTCTCCTCAGTGTCCCCTGTGTTTGGATGGGGATAGAGTCAACATATGGGCTGATGGGTAAATGGGGCCTTGGAAGCCTGCTCCAATCAAATACCAGTGTGAGTTCTTATTGATTGAGCACAAAGGTCTTTACTCATGCATATTTACCCAGAATTGATCCATAACCTTGATTTTGTACAAGAGCCGTAAGCATGATAAAAACTCATGAATAAACTAATGAGAAAGAGAGACTCCCAAGACGCTGAGAGAACACATTATCCACTAGCCTTAGAGAGATGTGACTTCACACACTCACACACACACACACACACACACACACACACACACACACACACACACACACACACACACACACACACACACACACACACACACACACACACACACTTCTATTAAAAGTATTTAAATCAGTTGTGGACTGTGTATGTGCTCTTGTTTGCGTTAACTGAATAATTAATTTTTGGTTAGGTTAGGAACAATTTAAGAGGTATGGGTTTAATCAGCACACAAGAGGAGGTAGTCCAGTTTATTACACACACAATAAAAACTCTATGACCTGCAAAACCACTGAAATTATGTAATACCTAACTAGGTCAAAGGATTTGTTGATAAGGAGTAATACTGGTTGTCCTTAATGGGTGGATTCAACTAGGCAGAAAAGCTATTTGAATTAAATATGACAACTAAAAGCTCTCTTACTATTGTTCTCTTAAGTGATGGATGCTTTAAATAGGTTTGAGCCCAAAATCATATGATTTTAGGGAAGAGCACATCTGGTTTATCTGACCAGATTTAATTTGCAAATATTTGTCTTTCGCATGACAACGATTGAGATGGTTAGGCTGCTCTGCTGGTCAGTGAACTTCAGGGAATTGGTTAACTTAGATAAGTTTTAGAGATAGCAAGCAAGTCATAAGAGTTGGTGAACCCTCCATAGCTGTGAGAAAATGTTTCAAATGGGAAGAAATGTAATCCAGCTGAAGAACAAACCAGCAGGAATCCAGTTGAAGACATATTCATAACTACAGCAAAATATCTTTAAGATCAACCAATGAAGCACATGATCAGAGACAAACACTGTGAGCTTAAATGGAAAATAATACTACGTTATTGGTCAAGCAGGTAATCAATTTGCTTGTGTTTAATAAATGATAGTTTTGAAAGACCAGATACAAAGTAGTGCCAGTGAAGATATAACGTGACAAATTCTGGACTCCATGCCTGATGCAAGGTCAGATTGGTGGCATAAGCATTTCCTGGACAGTACAGGCTTAATTGCAATTTCCATTATTCTATGTATTCTGAAATACAGAAGTACAGAAAAAGAGTTGAAGTCGCTCAAACACAGCCTTAATGTATCTCTATGTGTGAAGTACTTGCACCAAACTGAGCACTTTATTATCAACTTCTGCAGATCAGCTAAAAATATGTAATGCGCTATGTTTCCACACGATGACGCTCCCCATCCAAAATACCTAAAGCGGCACCCAGGGCCTCCTCCCTCCATAACGGGCTGTTATGCGTGACATCATCCGGATTGTAAAAGAGGAAGCTGCGCGGAGCACCGTCAAGTTACAAAAAGGTACTCAAACCACGAGCGGGAAGTCTGTTTTAGAAATAAAATGGCAGGAGTGGCCTTTTCGGACAATCGTGCCACAGTTTAAAGTGCTTAAAGTACATTTTAAAAGAAATAATTATAATAATAAACTCTTTTTATATCGCATCTTTCATGCAAAAAATAGAATGAACATAGACACAGACCTACAATGTCAGTTAGAAAAATAAGACTGCAAATATAACACTTTATAAAACATTTAAAATAAGATGGAATAGATTACACAGAATGTATAACACAAGAGGGAAGATACAACTACAGAATAATAATATAATTAATAACAATAATAATTTAACAATGTTTAAAATAATAATTTAATAATGTTTAAATTTGCCAGTTCTCCTCCAAGGAGCTGAAATTGTGGCTATAATCTACAATGGGTGTGTTTAATAGAAGAAGACTTAATATGCAGAAAGGTTTCATTATTTCCTTTTGATGGTTGAAAGGTTGGTGGCTGTCACTTTCATGTTTTGTTTGACAACACGTGCACCATGAAGCCCTTTGTGGCTGTAACTGAGATTAAAGGTTTACAGGGACACCAAGGGCTGTTTTTATGGCAGTTTGTAAATTGTATACACTCAGTTGCCAGTTTATTAGGTAGCTAAAGCTATTGCAGCCCAAACAAACCTGCAATAAATCGTGCCTTCGCAAGGGTTATATAATTCATCTGTTAAAAATGTTTTAGAAAATGGTTGTTTCAACTTTATGGTTTATGATGCGGTTAAATTGCGTCACGTAATACTGAGAGGTAAATATTATGAGTGTATTTTTATTCTACACTTTGTATTTCACATAATGATAACAATGTAGTATAACTGGAGGCCTAGTTAGAGACTCACCTTTCAAGCAAACTAAACAAAATGTACTCTTATCCATAAAAGCGTCATGCACATGCTGCACAGTTGCTGGTTTAGATGAATTCATACACAAAAAAGCTTTAAAGTAATATTGATTAACATTAATATTTAGCAAAAATTGACTGTGAAATAAGTCTTCTAGTCCTCCGTGTCCACAGGGCCCCATAAAATAAGTTTTTTGTTGATCCAATCTGTGCATCAAGTCCAGTTCAGCAGCTGGATTAAGCCTCAGGATTAAAAGTATTTTCTCTATACTTTCATATTTTCCATTGCGGGTGTGGACTGCAACATATATCATCAGAAGGCTACTTCCAAAATCAGAGCTTTTGCTTAAGTAAAATGATGAATATCACAGTGTAAAAATAATCTATTACAAGTTTAAGACCTATATTCAAAATCTTACTTTAGCACAAAAGTATTTGCGTTAAAATATACTATAAGTACCAAAAGTGAAAGTGCTCATTTTGCAGAATGGCCCATTTCAGAAAGAATATTTATTACTTTACTGGATTATGATTAGGGATGCGTTAATGTGTTCATCACTTTAACGTTGCAGCTGGTAAATGTGCAGGAATTTTGAAACAGTTTATATACTGCTGGGTATCCTAACCCATAATAATACATTATAATGTATTAGTTGATTTATATTATGTATTAATAGTGGGAATCTACAAGTAACTCGTAATTTAAGTAACTAAATGTAGTGGAGTAAAAAGTAAAATATTGGCTTCCAAAATTAAATGGAAATAGAAGTATAGAGTATCAGAAAATGGAGCTACAAGTACCTTAAAATGTAAATAAAATGTTGTATGCTTGTTACGTATTTCACGTGAAACTACTTTCCACCTTTGCAGGGCAGGTACCAGATATGAATTGTGTAGCAGTGTGTTTGTAAAAACCAAAAACCAAACAATGCTTTTATTTAGAAGGTAAGAACCGGATGTAGCACACCCCCACTGTGGCCAGCTTGGCAGCGTGCAGAGCTGTCAGTGGAGCAGCCCAGTGGTATCGACAGGCAGGGAAAGCCCTCAGACAGTAAGTACAGTGTCTCCGGTGAACACCGCCGCTCCGCACTCTGCTGGCTCTACACTGAGGGCTGCTCCTCTAAACGGACTGAAACACACTTCAAGACAACAAGACAAAGCTGTAGCATTGATTTGTTTGTAGGAGGAACATGGCTGATGTAAGTTCAAACGAGTCGTCCACCGCGGACGTGGCGAATAGGTTTGCTCGTAAAGGTGCTTTGAGGCAAAAAAACGTCCACGAAATCAAGAACCATAAATTCACAGCCAGGTTCTTCAAGCAGCCGACTTTCTGCAGCCACTGCACCGACTTCATCTGGTAAGCCTGCCGTCTCCCACCTCCACCCCCCTCACTGCTGCTGCCTGTTGCATATTGGTAACTTCAGTCGAGTACACTCTGCTCGATGATGTAACACAACTTTATGCGATCTACACTTCTGAAAGGTTTTCTTACTAGTAATGTGACAGATCATGGGTGTCTAAAAATCGTCAGTATTCTCCATAGTAGATTTTACTCCAGGGATCCTAATTCGTCGAGATTTTGTCCAAGCAACCGACATGGGAGGAGTTATGCTGTTGTTTATGTTATTAGTGTAGCACTGACATAATAACAGTTCGTAGGAGAGAGAGAGAGAGAGAGCGAGAGAGATACACTTATGTTTGGGGTTGTGGTTTTATTTTCTATTTGGGAACATTCCAAGTGAGAAACAGGAAATGTAAAGCAGCCATGTACAGTAATTCCCTGAACCCCTGTTTGAGAACAACTTCATAAACTTAAATTAACAAATTTTTGCATCAGTCTTGACAGGCCACTAAATGACAACTGTTAAAGTCCACTTTTCTTGTTGTCTCCCCTGATTAACACATTACTGCTGTGAAGTTGCTGAGATTGGACCGGGTTAAAGTCTTTGATGAGTAATAAGTTCCCTCTTCCTGGAGCGTAGTCAAGCTGTTAAAGCCTCCCATCTCCTGCTTTTTACTGTCGGGAACATCTCAAGTATTTATTGCAACAAAAAAAAATAACTCTTGCATAGCTGCTCCCTGCCTAGATTTTAAGGAGAAAGTCTGCTGTTCATTGGAACTGAGAGCCCATATGGAAAAAATCAGTTCACCTACTGAGCAATGACTCAACATATGAACATGGTATTCAGACGAAGTGTGCAGTGACCTGCAGAGGTACAGATGCACTTCTTTTCATTTGAGACACAATGCATTTGACAAAACATAAGTTTGCTGTGCAGCTTTTCTAGTGAGACATCAACCTAGTGAGATCTCAAGTGTGAGAGGAGTGAACTTGCAGACAGCTTGCTAGAGTTGCACCCATGTTCACAGTCCTCTGCTGTTATAGGTGGGAGTGTGATCTCAGGCCCTTTATTGCTCCAGGCTTATAACCTTGACAGGTTTACAGCATGACCTTTTCCCTTTCAAACATCACTCTTTAGCTAAACAACAAGCTGTACATGACACTCAAAGGCAAACAACTTGTTGCTTTTCTTTTTAAAAAATTCAGAAAGGTGCTTCTTTATGCAAGTGTTGATGTTTAATCAGTTTGGGATTTGTCATTAGGTCATATTATGTGTAGTTCTCAGTTTTAGTTTCGATTGTTGTCATGTTGAAACGAGGAAGAGCCTCCACAAAACTGTTGTTTGTATTATTTAGCATGAACTAAAGGGGCTTATCCAAATCATGAAAAACACAGGAGTGTCCACATACTTTTGGTCAGGAAGTGTGTTACTTTTATTGTGAAGATGACAATAAATACTTCCAGCAAAATGTAAAACATGTGAAAGCTCTGCAATGCCCTGGTTCAATAGTGATGTACATCATGCAACAATCTGTCGCTGGTATGAATGTATGAATGGATGAATGGATGAATCGATATACTGTGTATGTGTGTAAGTGAGAAAGAGAAGTGCAAACAACAATTTAATTCAGCCTTTCTTGTTTTCACAGGGGGTTTGGAAAGCAAGGATTCCAGTGCCAAGGTAAAAACTAAATTGACTGACTCATGTGTGTATGTGGGCGTGACATGTACAGTGTGTCATGCATAGGCTTTAGAACATTCTGCCTTTCTCACAGGTAAGCCTGCACACCCTGTCCTCAGCTGCTGTACACTTGACTGTTGTAAAGTGTGCCACATGAACTGTCACGTTTAGGGTTGATCCAGGACTCCATGTCATGTGTACAGCTAACACGAGAAAAGGATGTTTGATGGCCTGTGTGAATAATCATCTGGTCATTTCTGCTAACTGCTGTCTTATGACGAGAAATAGTGTCGGTGTGTTTTCGTGACCAAACACTATTTACGTCTTGTTCATGATTTGTTTGCTAGTTTGCAAGCAAGGCATTGTTTGTTTACCCACAGTGAGGGTAGCGTTACCGTGGTGGTAATGTGTCAAAATCATGTGGCCTGAAAGAAATGAGCCTAGAATAACATTGCTTTTTATTATTTTAGAATATAGCAAGCAGCATAGAACTAGAGGGGGGGGGGCTAGTTCTCTTGAACTTGTTGCATGGTGCTGAATGAGATTTAGAAGGTCATTATCACAGTGATGATTGGAATTTAATGGGATATTTAACTGTTAACTATCAGTAAAGGGCTTCGTAATAAGTGAAGCTTTTGCTTAATGACAACAGGCCTGTTGGCAGAGAAAGCTTTTGCAAAAAAGAGTCTAATAGAAATGTGTTGGACTGTGTGAGCTGAAAACATGACCGGTGAGACAGAGCACACAAATATGGACACATCTTGTCCCCCCCCCAAATCACCAGCATCACTGAAGGTGGATTTCCTATCAATCCGCCATTTTTGAGCTTCAGCATGCATCAACTCTCAGAATTCCTCCTCTAATGTGGAAACGTTTGGGCTTGCCAAAGTCTCACTCTGATGGCGAGTGCCCAGGTAACAGTGCAGATGAAGTGTAACTGAGGTTTCACTTAGATGTAGAATATTTACTGCTGTTCTAGCGCAAAGAAATAGATAAAAAATAATATTCAAAAGTCAGTCTTCAGTATTTGCTATCGCTGATATCTGGATGTCATTTTTCTTTTTTCTTTAATTAAATCACTATCTTTCAAGAGGGATGTGAACCCATAAGAACATTTAGTAAAGGGACACAGAAAATACACAATGATAAAATCTAGAAGAAAAATACAACATATATAAAACATTGTAATTAAAAGGTGCACCACAGGCTTTTCTAGTTACCTGCACAGACCAAAGAAATCAAGTCTCTCATCTACATGCTAGACACTCTGCATTAAAATATTCACACATTCTTTAATATTTCTTCACAGGTGTTTGTTGTTGCATTTTTACAAAGTGTTATTTTGTCCGTAATGTTTCTCAAAGTTGTTGTCGTAGTTGTTATCAACACAGGTCATCTGTGGCAAGTGTTTCAAAAGTGTCAACTATGTAACAACAGTAAAACATCCAGTTATTTTTTTCTTCTCTCCGAGTTGTTGAGTAGAACAGAAAACCGTCACTCTCTGTTGGCGACTTAAAGATAAACACTTTGCCTCACGAGGCGTTTGATCTCAGTGATTCAGAAGCTCTTCCTTTGAGAATGTCAGAGAGAGTGAGACATACAGAGGTCTTTAATACTGAGTCACTACTCATCATGTAGATGCTTTACAGTGTCTTGTGTGTCTGGAAGAGCCTGTGACTGGGAAATGTTCACATATAGGAACATGCATCGTAGTGCATGACTATTCACAACCCAACACCCACTCTTCTATGTGATCTCCTATCATAGAGGTGAGATGCAATCTGCTGCTCTCTAGTATTTGCTCCTACTTGGGTCAGTAATTATTCCATCCAAGGTGTTGGGAGTGTTGACAGCCTAACATGATTTTGCATAACCTGACATTATCCTCAGCGTGTCTGCCAACCCCCTCCTTTGCTTTCACAGCAAGTTGTCATTTTCACCCTGCCTCATTGTCACTGTCACTGTAACAGTTTTTCATACAGGAGATGGGAGATAGAATGATTATAAGGACGTCAGAGCGACAGCAGTACGGTGTAAGAGAGGTATTACGCACAAAAGATGCTCTGGAGATTTCTTTTGTTCAGGCAGCAGAGGATTGAATGCATATCTTAAAAACTGACCACTCCTTCTTCTTGCACGATGAATCCATGCCTGGACCTGTGTAAATAATGTATATATATATATATATATATATATATATATATATATATATATATATATATATATATATATATATAATAATGTGTGCCTTATGAAGATGAAGGTCATTGGTTACACTGCAGCTATTCAAAGACAGAAAGGTCTCCACTTTATAATATCTGTTTAGCCATCAATTATTTAACTTAAGCTTTTATAAAATGAGGGTTAAGTCCTCCAGCAGAGCCAGCGAGCCTTTCAGTCACTCCTTGAAAAGGACAAAATAATGAACTGGAGAGTGACATTTCTGTAACAAGAGTGACATTTAATTTTCGGCCCTGCAAATGTCCCTTTTCTAAGAATAGGGTGGGCTGCACATTATGACATCACATGTGTAGTTTTTTAGTGCTTGAAAGGTTTTATAAGGTTTTTCTTTAGTCCAAATTGTGTGTCATATATTTAACTCATTTAATGTGCGCATGCTTGTGTGGTTGAGAACATTTGGGGATTAGAAACATAGAAAAGTAAATATTAATAATTATAATAATAAAGTAAATAACTTTTGCTAGATGGGATGTCAGATTTTAAATTGTCAATGATGTTAACACTTTTAAATATTAATTAATCATTGAAGTCATTTTATTAAGTGAAAATGCAGATATTTCACTGGTTTCAGCTTCTCCCATGCTTCTCCCATGTGAATATGTGCTGTTTTCTTTAGTCTTATATAACTATAAGTTTAATTTGGACAATTGTTTGGAAAAGATCTAGCACATTTTTGCAGTTTTCAGTTTTTCTAACATTTGTATGGACCAAATAATGAATGAATTAATCAAAAAAGTAATTTGCAAATGAATCAATAATAAAAATAATTGTTAGTCGCAGGCTGCCTATACTGTCCTGTATTGTAAGATGTAAGGATACACTGGAAGATGAGAGAAATGTCCGTTGTGCAACACATTTAAATCACCAGTTTATTGTGTTGGACATGAACTTATGTGGGCGCAGGTGAACAAAAAAACACTCTCAGCATGACACTTGTAATGAAATGTCAGAGCAAAGTTAATTTTGAGGAGAGTTAATGTTGTGGAAACAAACAAGCCTATCAGTAACCAGCTTCCTAGATGGTATCTGCATTGTGAACAATCTGTCTGTCTTCACCTGACTACCTTTCCTGGGGAGTCTTATTTCAAGGCTCTGGCCTGGTGCCGTTGTGCAGCAGGGTATCTCAAATTAGTTTAGGTGACATTGTAATACAGCCGGGCCATTTGTACCCATGTCACTCAGCAGATTTACTGTTCAGATCTTGTTAAGTTCACACCGTCTTTTGAAAATTAGGGTTTGGGTTTCTCATTTGGTTTTCATCTCTCCAAGTTCTGATTTAGCGAGGGGTTAAGCCAAAAGTGTAATCCAGTTCTTTGGCCTCATATTCATTCAGCTAAACACTTTCATAGTGAGCCACAGTCTTCTGTTGGCCTCTGAACAGCCTTACTTAAGTGTTTGGGGGTCAAGTGCCTTCTTCAGAGGCACCTGTGTTATTGAAAGGAGTGTTTGTAATATTCTTTCCTTGCTGCAGATTGTCTAGCTCTTCCAGGATTCTGCCACAAAGGGACTTTCTAACAGGACATTGATGGAGACCATTGTGCCTTGGCACTGTAAGCTGACACAAACAGTCCCACAGTATTGATCCTATGTCAGATTTGATCAATAACAAGCTTTTTAGTCCATCTAACTATTTAAAAGCTCAGTCTTGTCTCTTTTGACAGATACAAAGCAGGAAATCTTGATTTAGACTCCAAAACTTTGGCTCACAAATGGATCCTTCTGGCTTCTTGGTAAAATGGTGAATGCAATATCAAATTTAAAAGTAGTCCCATAAACTGCTGGTTTTAACCAACTATAATTTAAAAGTATTGAAACGCTAATTAGATTTGAGAAGTGAATAAGTGATAAAAGGAGAACCAGAAGACTTCACAGAATGCTAATCTTGTTATTCCAGGAGAAAAAGTCTTGAGGATGACCTCTGAGTTCTTTGGTGGATTGGATATTTATTGGCAGACTATAGACAACTGAATCCCGCCCAAAGCTTTCCAATGTTCCCTGATGCACAAGTGAAGAAACTAATGAGTATTGATGTTGCCTCCCAGAGAGAAGAATACTTGATGTCCAGCCATACAAGTGAGGGCATTCACATCAAGGGTGATGGGAGTCTCTCCCCTGTTTTACCCTGCTAGCTTAATGCATTTGGATCAATTGTTATTTGTTTAAATTGTGTTTCTCATTATGAGTAATGAGAAACAAAAACCCTGCTCCAGAAACAAACTGTACTAGAGCTGCTGTGTGTGTGTAGAGCGGCAGGAGGTATAGTGGTCGTCCAGTGTTCGGAGGGTCAGTGGTTCGATCCCCAGCCCCTGCAGTCAACTTGTCGAAGTGTCCTTGGGCAAGATACTGAACCCCAAATTGCTCCCAATGGCATGGCCAAGTGTGTGTGTGTGTGTGTGTGTGTGTGTGTGTGTCACTACTGACGAGCTGATGTGCACCTTGTATGGTAGCCTCTGACTCTGTGTGAATGCTGACATGTGTTGTAAATCGCTTTGAGTGATCGCTATATAAATGCAGTCCATTTACCATTTACTACAATATGATAACTCCTAAGCAACCAAATACTCATACATAAACCAGCCCTGCCTAGTGGTCTTGTTTGATTGGTTAGACCACATTTTGAAATTGTCAGACAAACAATAGAGACTATAAATGTTTTCATCTGTCAAATCCCATCAATGTTCAGTGTCTTTGTTTACCTTCTGCTGCTCCGTGTTTGGACAGTACTCAAATATCCTTGTGCACATCCGCCTCCCTGTCATCCCAATAAGGCCCCTGTTGACAGTTCATGGAAAGATCAACTCTGAGTGTCTATGGTCCCTCTCTGTGTCAACTGGCGGCTGGCACACATGTTCTACTATTACTTCTTCTTCTTCTTCTTTTATCTTTCAATGTCAATTTGCTCAAACAGCACATGCTTCTCAACCAATGTTTTTTTCTGATTCATTTGAGTTACATATTTGCTACAGTCTATGTTGCCGGGTGATAATGCTCAAGTAAATGGTGACCAGAAACCCAAGGCAGATTGTGTATTGTAACTTATTTAACCATTGGCCTTGGTTCATTATATATTGCACAGTTGGAAGTGTTGGCCAATGACTAATAGTCCATTGTGATGAATGAAAATATGAAAATCAAGACCTAACAAACAGCCAGCATCCAATGGCACCACAGCTTCACCATTTCTGTTCTGTGGCAGATTTATGTGTCATACAGAGAGTGATACTTTGGTTCACGCTTTTATTTCCCCTGGTCGGTAAACAGCCTATATATATTACATTCCTAGTACACAACATGATATAGATATGTATGTGGAAGTACCACAGCTTATTTTTCAGGAGTAGTTTCCTATCAAATAGAATTATATTAATCTGGTGGTATAATATCAGTGAGCAGAAAACTAGCAAGGGTTTAAAACACTCCGTGATGAAATTTAGCGCTGATCCAGCAGGACTGTTATCATTTACATAAGTGCCTGGATTCTGTTCATGCTGAATGTATTCAATGTCGCAATTAGTAGTTTCCACAGATTTCTTTCTCCAGTTTTCTGTTAGCAATGTTTGTGTTTATCGATGTGATTCAAACTTCAAACAAAAAGGGCAGAGTCTGGGCATCATTTTTCATTTCTGTCACAATTTCAGCCATGAAAGCCTTCAACCTAGTTTTCATACCACCATTTGGCCCTTGAAGAAATTATTCTTAGAAGAAATGGTCCGTGACGGACACATCAAAGCAGTGTTGACTGTGGTCCTAGGATTCTCAGAAGCCCCCAGCCTTTTAGTCAGAGCTGTGAAAACCCCAGGCCACTTTGCTGAATCTGTTGCTTTATTTCTGCCACCTTGCTAATATCTTTGATGCTAACAGCTGTTGTTCATGTAGCCCAGTGTTACTCATTGCGCGGCTCGCGAGCCTCTTGCAGCTCGCCAAGCTTTAATTGGTGGCTCGCGTGGCAGTGGGCTAAATAAAGGGGTGATAGATATGATTATGGAGTCAATACGGATATTTCATAAAAACAAGCAGGGCTATTACATACAACCCATTAAAACACAGTGTATGCTCTATTAGCCTACAAATAATAGATAATAATAATTGATAAAAGATGCAAATATAGACTAGAAACACGATATTTAAACTTACTCAGCACTACACTGACTCACTGCGGAGTTACCAGTTTTGGCGGTCTGTCAGCACGACAATGGCGAATGTGCTCTTGGACGGGTAGATACATGGTGGGCTAGTATATAAATAAATAAACTTAAGGTCATTAAAAATATGTTAACATAAGCATGCTTATGAATATGGACATTTGCTAAAAAAATATTTATATCGCTAAATTTGAACATTTAAATTGGAGGATACTACGACCAACCTGGTACTTCATACTCGCGTTAGCTTGGCTCCGGTCGACTCGTTTCACCATTAAATGCTAGTTAGCGCGTCTTTCTACAGACGTAAAATGGATCGATTTCTTATTAAAGAGTTGCACACCAGGTGGACAGAAACAAAGCGTGACAAACGAGGAAAATTAAGATTTGTCTTTGGAGCATCAAACCACAGCGGAGTCGAGCGGAAGATGCTGGAGATGTGGTTTGTGGACAGACAACAGCTGCTCCCGTTAAAAAAGAAAGGTACGAGCCGTACAAGACGAGCATAGGACATTTCAAGACAAGTGGACAGAGGAGTTTGTATTTGTCCTCCACGAGTTGAACCCTTCGTGCTTAATGTGCAAACAGACCCGCTCTGGTTTCAAGAGAAGTCATCTGGAGCCGCGTTTCTAAACGACGCATCCAAAATTCAACGAAATTTACGCACCTGGAAGAGAAATGAGTAAAAAACAAATAGAGCAGCTTTCTTCTTCTGTTTCTGGACAACAAAGGCTCGTACACAGGACAACTAATACAGCTGAACGATTAACTGAGGCATCTTTTGAGAAAGCAAACCTTCTCAGACTCAAACATTGTGAAAGACTGTTTTTTGGCTTCAGCTGAAATATTGTTTGCAGAGTTTGACAACATCATCCCAATATTAAGGTAATCCTGCTTTTAATGAATGTATTGGTTGGCTGCATTGCATATTGTATGTTCTGGGTGGGATGACAGATTAATAAGCAGACAAGCTTTTTATGACTGGATGTAGCTTTTCATACTTTGCGGTAAAGGTGGCTCTCCTATTGACTTTGTCCTATCAATGTGACTCTCACGTAAAAAAAATAGTGAATACAACTGATGTAGCCGCTATACTACTAGCTCTCTTTCCCCTCTCCTTCCATCTATGTCTTTTTTTTTCTTTCTGTTTGGCCATTCTTTGGACTCAGAAAACTGCCCTCTACAGTGCCCTCTGCCCTGGGTGGCGGGCCGTGGCCCATGGGGTTGCTACTATATGGCCACTTCCTTCCGCTCTTGGTACACTAACACATCTTCAATCCCTTAATCTCATTATGGTAAAAAAAAAAGAAGAAGATGGGCATAAAGGTGTGTGTGTGTGTGTGTGTGTGTGTGTGTGTGTGTGTGTGTGTGTGTGTGTGTGTGTGTGTGTGTAGGGGGCAGAGTTCAACATGGGCTATATTTAGAGTTGCTCCGCGGTCCCCTGAAGAGACACGCTGCTATGCATACACTGTAGAGCAGGTTCTGTTTATAGGAGGACACTTGCGCTGTCTGTAGATGGCCAATGTGGGATTACATAAGGGCTTTAGTCAAGTTCTGCATATGTTATCAACTTGTGTTATTTAAAAGAAAAGAAGCAGTGAACTGATACAGTAACAATGCTGCAGAATCAAGTGCAAGACTTCACTGCCCATGAATTGAAAAATGCACACAATACATCTAATTAACCTTTTAAATATAGTGAGTTTGTGGGCGGCACGGTGGTGCAGTGGCTAGCACTGACCTCACTACAAGCTAAAGTACCTTCTGACAACCATAGTTTAGCAGTTCTGTTACCACTGGCCAAAGAGTAGCATGTTTATGTTTGGTGCCTTTCAATCAATGTGATTTATTACAGCAGTCTACTATGTAAAAACTTTTTCTATTACGAAATGTAGCCCTAAGAATCAAGTGCTGACCAGAGCCTAGTATAAATAGTAAATGTATATACTGATAGGCATCAATAGTAACCAACAGTATCACTGTACCAATATTGGTGTGGCTCTTTTCCTTATTACAGTTGAACACGTCCGTCATGCTCACTGAGGGAGACTTGCATCCTGTTGAAAGTCGTCATGGCTTCTGTATGACAACTTCTGTGATCAGGACCATGACCTACAATGCTCCTTGGTGCCTGAAGAGATATGGCCTTTCTGACAGTGACCATAATAACTAACGTTGCTCCAGCGAATCCCCAGCAGCAAAAGTCTTGAAACCTCCCTACATTGTAAAAGGACCACCACTACCATTCATGCTCACCATAAAAAGTATTTAAAACATCTCGTAGCTATAATTCTTTTTAAATACTTTCAGTCCACTATGCCGTTTGATCCATGAGAACAAAACCAACATTACTGTAAAACCAACATTAACAGCACAGTGAATTACTCACTGGAGGTTGTATCAATACATGGTATTCACAATAAGCTTTGAGTTCTGTAGGTGGCTTGTCACACGAAAATGAACAGCAACAAAAACACTTAAAATCGCGATAGCTCTCAAAAACCTTGTTAAATAAGTGCTGCTCACTTTTGACTGGCTGGTCACCGCTCACTTAGTTTTCAGGTGGAGACAGAGTTACCCTTTTGGACAAACATAAGCAGCAGGCAGCAGCATTACCTTACAACTAATAATAAAGCTGAGGTGGTGTAAGGAAGTGCTCTGCGCACAAAAGTACAAAAGTAAGTTGCATTTTTAGTGATGGTCAGTAGTAGCATGGCATTGAAAAGCCTCCAGAACAGCTTCTCTGTGCTCTGATTCTACAAGTATGCTGTGCACTACTGATGG
Organism: Cottoperca gobio; assembly: GCF_900634415.1. Lineage (NCBI taxonomy): Eukaryota > Metazoa > Chordata > Actinopteri > Perciformes > Bovichtidae > Cottoperca > Cottoperca gobio. The sequence goes on from NC_041355.1 coordinate 14,451,601, forward strand.
GATGTTACACCATTCTTCAAAACAAAGAGAAGCTATAATATCAAGTATTGTGAAAGACCAAACAAACTTGTCCAACCTGTTTTGAAAGAGCTTCTGGTTTTGGACCATGTAGCAAGTTTAATAATCTTCAGCTATGATGAGTTGAGACTAAATAAATTGCTGTTTTTTTTGGATGCCACTTTTATATCCAATCATCTCCCTGCAGTATTTGGATGACTGTTATTATAGGCTTGCAAATTGCCAGTGCCACCGATGCTTTCTATTAGCATAACTCTATGCCAGTGGATTATGTGTTTTGATTTGCAGAAGTGTTTGTGTTGCCTGTGACTAACTCCATTGCAAATCATAACGCTTTGAAACGGACATAAATATTTCCCAATAAGGTGCACTTTGATAATATGGAAAAGACAGGTTCATTGTCAAAATATGATTACAAATATACTAGAAAAGCTAATGAATGTCATTCCTGACATACATCCTAAAATGAATAAATCCTTAATGATAACTTTGGAAGGTGAATTTGGAGGTTCTGGGTTCTGACTAGAAACAGCATTTCCAAAATAAACTGTACAGTCTTGAATTTCCCTCTCTTCCTGTTTCTCCACAATCAATTCAGACCAGCTGCATTAAGATTAGACTAATCCATCATGGCGCTCTGCATTATTTATCACCTGAATTCCCACCATGCATTTAGGGGAAATGCCCTGTTGTGCCTCATAGCTCTAATGTGCGGCGCTGTGTAAGGTTGTGTTTTCACAGAGAATTGCTGCTGTTTGTGATATTTGTCAGCCTAGAAGCAATGTGTTGGAATATCTAAATCCCTGTGCTTACAAAATGAGAATTCCTTATAAATATTGCCTTTAAATGTATGTGACTGAGAGCTGATGTTCAGCCAAATATGTCAATATTTAAAATGTAATTGTGATATCTGTTGCTCCTTCGCTGCGGTTCTTCCCTCCGTGCTTAAGAGCCTGTATTAGATTACCTTCTGAGCTTCCATGGAGACCCCGACGACACGTTGACGTAAATCCGCTTGTCTCTTGGCACAGGATGGATCCTCTGACACCTGCATGTCATGAGATAATAGAGCCCTATTCAGTTCCTGATTGCATGCTGTCATGATGTAGCCCAAATCTGTTTCACAGTTTGATAAGGGGATTTGAGGAAGGAAGGGAACTGACTGAGCAATCCCTGGTGGGATGACGTCCCAGCTCCTGCTGTCATGTTGATGTCACATGAGATTTTTCAATGGTCAGATTTTTCTCTCTCTTAAAATTGGAAGATACAACGACATCAAAGCATCACATGGCTTTGTACGGCGCCTGGATTTGGCTCAAATACTGGATTTGACCTTCCTGCGCTTAGCCCTCTATAAAGCTATGAAGACATTTCCATTGATATAATTATCGCAGGGGTCAGCTGTGATTAGTATTTCATGTTAATTGGCCTATAACGTTAAATACGAAATGCAGTCCAGTTGTTTTGGGCCTATTTTTGTTCTGGATGTGTGATTTCCCATGTTGTTGGGGCAAGTGGTGGATTTACTAGGTGAATATCTGAACCTCAATGCAGACTTCATTGTTTACATTGTTAAGTGAGGAAGTGACATCATTTATAAAGCCTTGGCTTAATGTAATCGTTTAAACTTGTGTGTATATAAATATGAAGTTTTATGGTATCTTGTGCAATTTCAACCTTCACTCCTAGACCGAGTGGGCATTTCGTAAAAATAAGAATGGGTTATTGAATGGTAGGCTGTGCAATTATGAGAGCATTAATATTAATGTTGCACATAATGAAGACAGTTTGCCTCCATGTCGCCAGCCCTTACCTTCAATTAGAATGGTTTGTGCTTGCACTGTGTATAATCAATAACAATGTAAGTACCCATGTCAGTACTGTGGATACCACCCTTTTTAAAAGAGTGAAAACTAAAACCTGTGCGACTTAATCAGAAATGCTTTATTAGTCCCACAACGGGGAAATTTACCTTGTTACAGCAAAAGACACAAGAAACAACAAGAGTTGACACAAACAGCTGTTTTGTGTTTTATCCACACACTGTTGGAATGATGTGACCCACATGGAGTATTATTTATTAGCTTCTGTTGGATGAATGTGACATTTTATCTAAACCAGAATGCAACAGCAATATGTGGCTTTTCTCAAAACTACCATTCTGGCTTTTGCCTTCATTACCAAGCTCTACTTTCCCATGCTTGGCCTCTATTCCAGAAACAAAACATATTTTATGCGTGTGTGAGTGTGTGTCTGTGTCTGTGTCTGTGTGTGTGATAAACCAGTATGGACAGCGTACCCATGTAGAGTCAGGTGAAAGAGAGGGCCCTGCCAGCAGCTTTGTGTCCTGGTGTCTGCTCTGTGTTTGCTCTGGGAACTTGAGCTCCTGCAGGAGGAAGCATTTGGCAGCTCAGTCATAATGGACTCAGGTTGAGAGCGTGCAGATACAGCATGGTGAGCCAGAGGATGAGTCTCATAGTGATTCCCCCTTTGGCTTGTCAAAAATGGTTATGGTTGATATTTATTGTAGCTAGCCACTTTTACAAGACTTGAATACAAATTTGTCACATTTATCATGGGAAATTATTTTCAGTTTATTGTTCCAGCATTGAAATGTCTTTGCTAATAAACAGCCATAAAACAAGTGACAACCATAAAACATGTTACATTATTTGGTATCGGTGAGATATTAGTGTGTCCCAAGACTAATACAGAAGATGCTGCAGTATTTCTGCACTGACAGTAGAATGCAACAAAGCCACAAACCATGCTATCACTACAGTATGTTGATCTCTATGCCTTCACATATGGACGAAACATTCCTGTCGAGTTGTTTGGGTGTTGTTGAAAGGCGTTCTGAAAGAGATGAGGCATGCTGAGGGCAGTGGAAACAACATAATGGTATCTCACAACCACAAGTATAACTTATGATGCCAACGTCGGCACGCATTATCCCTGCAGAGACAGTGTCCTCTCAGAATGCACCAATTCGTGGTAGTTGGGTTAGTTTTTGACCTATTAAAATAACCTGAGCAGCTGTCGTAATGGGACTTAAAACCATCCATTTAGATGATTAAAGCCACGTCTATGGTTTCATTGTTAAATCTACTTTCAGATGGTTGATGATAATGTTTTTAGGGGCAAAATGGTATCATAGGTGCTTAATGGGAGCTTAATTGTAGCTTTTACTTGACTAAAACACTCATTTGGACCGTTTCTGTGTGAATGGAACCACCTGTTGCTCTGTCATCTACCCGCACTACCCGCACTACACTTTTGGGCACCCCTGATCTATAGGGACTTCTCTTCTCTTCTGAAAATAAAAACCAGCCATATGATAGGAAGCAGGGGAGAAGAAACTTCCTTTAGATCCGGCAAAAACAACTGATTTTGGCAACATTTTCCTGTGTTTGAGCTGAAAGGGTTGGTTGAATTGTTTGTATATGAACAAACAGGTGTACATATCTGAGGGGTGAATATGTTCTTTTTTTACCTCCCCATATTTTTCGTCTTAATAAGGTGAATTAAAAATGGGGCCATTGACTCTGAGCCTCTATTCTTTTCCTCCTGCCTCGCTTGTCTTTGAAATGCAATCTTGGCAGCTGCGGAGACGTGGAGTTTTAATGGATTTTTCATCCTTAACACAGTATGGAAACCTGTGGAAATGTTTCTGGTGTCTCAAGAAGCCGTTTGCAATAATTTGCTTATGCAATTGAATTGAGCAGCTGATTAAATCAGTTGGTTACCCAGACAAATTTGTAACACCAATTTCTTTTGTCACATTCTGGAGGAAGTTGTGAATGAAAAACCAGAAGAGATGAAACTGTTTACCCAAGTATCTTCTGGACTACAGGCTTTTTTATTTTCCTCCTGTACATTATACTGTAGCAAAAGTGCCATCAATTGCACTGAAGTCCCTCATAGATTACAGTACGCAATAATCCAGACGATGATACATTTCATCTTGATCATCACCATTAGTTACAGCCGCATGTAAATCACTAAGCCCGTGTGTTCAAATGCAAAGTATGGTTTCCATTTTGCTGTATTAATTTTTCTCCAGTTTAGACAAACAAATGCAGACACATATAGATTGGTTTTAAGATATTAAAAGTGCCCTTTAACTCTGCAACATCTGCTCCCTGAGAGTAGTCAGTGATTGCTGTCCACTTAATCCATAGTCGGAGCATATGGCCCGCCCGGTTTGTTAATGTTTTCATATGTTCTAATTTTTTCTTGTCTATCACATATCCCATGTTTTCATATTATTAATTTTTCCTTTTCCCCTGGGATGATTTCACTAATATTGATCAATAAACTTTCATTTTATATAGATATTAAAGAAACTGGACAACACACCGGGTTATTTATGTACAGATGGAACTTCTTTTGCATCCTGTTGTACACCGGGACCTTATTATAGTACTTAATAGACACTGAAATGTCCCCATGTAGTAACAATAACAGGCCACTTAAAAACAATCCACTGCAGGAGATTTCATTGCATGTGTGTTCACATTTGATAGAAAAACAGACCAGTGATGATATACTCCTGTCTCGTGCTTTGTAATGAAGACATTAGGGTGAAATGCTCATTCCATTATACTAAGTCATACCTTGGATGCAATGAAATGGAAATCCCTGTGAAACCTAGTTTCATCCAGAAGTCCAGCAGGCCGATAACCTTCCAATTTGGACTTAAAAGACTTTAAATTTAACTTCCAACCAAAAGAAATTTAGCATGTGAAATCCATGCCACACAGAGGCCGACAGAAATCAAATTAAGTCCGTATTTTTAGCTCGGAAACTAAATATTTGCCTGAGGAGGAAAGATCTGTTTCTCCCTTTGTGTCTTTCCATTGGCTGCACCCTAGAGTTTGTATTGCCAATGGAAGTTGAGGTGGTTTGACAGCAAGCATGCCAGAAGTTCTCAGGCCGACACTTTGTAGTCCTAGAATAACCCAGGCCACAGTTAAAGGTATTCTGGATTATGATAAATTGAATCCCAATGTGGACACAGTGTTACATAAGTGATTATTCACATGAAAGAATACATGAGTGTGATTCAGCTGAGATATACTGTAGATTGAATTACAGCCTTATTGGATAAAATAATCTATAACACTTCATAATACAAATGTTGTTAGTGTTTCTTAGTACTTCAGCTGTAAGGACAGTGTGCTGCTGGATGGCGAGGATGGCAACTCTGTTTCCTCTTGTAGCTAATGACTGTTAAGCCTTTTATTTACAAGTGGTAGACTTTCCCTGTCTGTATGTTTATCTCTCTGTCATTCTGTTTATACAGATCATGCGTATATCTTTGTGACGCAGAGGTAACATGAGCGGCTAGATCATAACAAGGCTACTGCTAATGCTTCCGGCTGAATGAAGAATTGAATTACTCTGGCTCTTAACCATCGTCATTACGGTTGTGATGTGTCCTTACAGACACTTTGTAATGTTGTAGTGGTGAACTGTTCTTCATCCAAGATTTTATACTGCCGATGGCTCTGAATGTGAGAGTAAAGCATCTTTCCGATGCCTCATTTTAATTTTATTGTATACAAGCATTTAAAAAAGCAAGCAATGGCTGAGAGTAAAACAAAAGTCAAAAGCAACAGATTTGTGCTTTGGGAAAACTTCCAGAACAAATATGAAAGGATAATCATTTCCTTGTTAAATACTGCGTAGAAGAGAAATACAGCAATAGAAAGCTCTGGACAATGTTAAGTTAATTACCTAATCAGAGATCAACTGACGCTGACATACAATAATTCAACTATAACTTACAAAAGCTATTATAATACTTCTTTTAAACACCACAGCAATATTATCAGCAAAAATAGCTTTAAATATAATTTCTTACGGCACATACAAGCGACTATTATACAAGCAGTTTGAGCTCAAGTCATATTGAGTTTCTGAAGGTTATACAATCTTGGGGGAATAGTATCCTCATAAGATTTTTTTTAAATTGAAGCAGATGCAGCTTTTGTTGGTCGCTTACGTATTTTACATTAAGTGGAACTTTAAGGACAAACGCTCAAAAGATAGTGCATCATAGATATACAATATGTCAACTTTCCAATTCAACTTTGAGTCAGATGAATACAACATGGACAAGGATAGGTTATGTGAAGTCAAGCAGATATACTGCAACTGAATCCCCCCCACAGAACAGCGTTTTGATGTGTGTTTTTTGTCCTAATCTTCTGTCCATAAAGTTTTCTGCTCTCAGACATTTTATATCTCTGTTGTGTCCCTGAGCACTAAAACTCACTTCTACTTGACCTTCCCTTTGCTTGTGGGTTCAAGCTTCCTTTCCTGTCTCTGAAGCAGCTTGTGGGAGGTTAAAGGCAACAGATGTGTGAAGAATATGTGATGTTGTACAGAAAAGAGGTTTCTCTGATTCTATCAACCATAACCAACTTCCAGAGCCTTCGGTAATGGAGGCATGAACTGTGAATGAACTGTCAACTCTCACTTAATTTACCTTTTGCAGATTATTACTGAGGGAATAATGTCAAAAATTCCACTTTTCTGAGAGGCATGGATTCAACTTCATAAAAGGTGCACCTTTCAGAGGTGCACACCACTTCGGGTGCGGATCAGAATGCTTTTAAAACTGAGAGGGTTTGGTTAATCCATGGGGAGGTGCAGAACCGAACATTACCAAGGATTAGAGAGGGATATTAGTGTCTGAATGCATTAGAGGTGTATTAGATAGCTCCATGATGGAGCACAGACTAATGCACCAGGCTCTGAATTACAGCGTAATCTGCATTTAATTGCCCTGAGTTTTGTTGTGATAATAGCATTATCTAATGCAAGAGCTCTAGAAGGGTTTGTACGAAGAAGAAAAGACAGGGGAAATGGAACAGGCAGCGCCGCAGTTCTCTCTTTAGGACGATTACACAAGTTGGTGAACTATTGAGATGGTTTTATTTTTAACCATAGTTACACAAAGATCCCTTACATATCAACTATGAGGTTTTCAACAGTGAAAATGTCAAGAATGTAAAAACGTTTTTTTTATTTAATACAATTTGAATTGCATTTTACAACGTGTGAATGAAACGGTTGTTTCGGAAGAGGCCTTTGTCTGTATGTTATTTGCATGCCTTCCAGCTATTCACAAGACTTGCAGCCTCTTCCTGTCTCTCAATCAAATGTCGTCCGCCCAACAAATACAATTAAAAGCAACGTCACGGGTCATTACATTACTTACACTGGCATACCTCGTAATAACTCTGTCAATAAAATCAGTTCACAGAGCTATAAGAAACAGAGCAGATACTGCATTCACACACACACACACACACACACACACACACACACACATCTATTTCCGTCTTCGAAAAGGGCTGTTGCCCTGGTAGCAGGGTTAAACACTTAATATCAATTTGCTCAGTCCCTCTCGGTTATCAGTGAAAAGCTAGCCAACAAATGGTGTCATTATGTGACACCATATGGTGTTAACCTTTTTGTTGTCATTATCTGGAAGAGGAGGAGGAACGCCTTGTACCCGCCTTCAACTTTTAACATTCACTTTGTCTCTTGTCTGCAGACAATGCTTCATCATCCAAACCTACTCTTGCAATGTACAATTATATGAATGAAAGAATAAAACATAAATGTTTTTGCTCTTTTAACATGTCAGAGCCTCTGCTAAGCCCTCATCCGTCTTTTGCACCGAGTCAGCCTCTCTGTGAGACGACATGAAAATATGTGATGGATTGAAGTGTTATTTGTCCAACACAACGTGGACTGTGTGGTTAACTTACCCATGATGGAAAATACCCATCTGAATGTCACAGACTGAAATACATTAATTTTTTCACTTTATCCAGTGAGAGATCAATGCAAACATCGTTGGCAGCATTGATGAACTGCCAATATAGTTCACACTTTAAATGGAGCAAACGGCTTGTGCAAGTCAGAAATCATGCAAGGCTGATCATTTAAACTGGCAGCCACTGAATACGACTGACAATACCTTGAAGTTTCACAGCCTCTGTCACAAGCCTCCCTCGCTTGTGTAAGATAACTGCGAGCTGCACTTTAATTACACAGGATCTATCAATCGAAGAGGCAAGACTGCAGTGTATCAATATTCAGTCTGTTCAGATTTCAATCTCCCTTTGGAAATGCCAGTGGGGGTCTTCTTGCACATGATTCAACTCTGTTGCTGTTGGTTTGGTACAGGTCCACCAAATCTGACATTGAAGATCCCGAGCAACAGTCAATGCGAGGGATTAGACTAAATCTTGGTGTCAACACTCTCCATCCAAGATCGGATGTGTCACACTGGTATAGTAGGTCGAGTAGGTCAACTTCAGCTGTTACTCTCCGTCTATCTTTATTTCTATAGGAAATTGGTAAAACACCTTACTATGGGAAGAAAGTTCCAACAGTTTTCACAGTACTGTCTTTTGAAAGTTATTTTGAGCATGTGGATTAGAAAGTAGCACGTCTTTTCAATACTGCAAAATAATACAGTCAATGAATAACACAAGTTAATCATCTATACATTTATGACTGAAATCATAACGCCAGAGGGATTTTCATCCAGTCAGGATTAATTTATTTGCCTTTGATCTGATATGGGGGAGGAACCGATTACCATAAATCACTGACACACTGGTGATAAAATGAAACAACACATGAGAACGTGACATACTTCTCCTTCCTCCTCTTGAGTTGTTTTACAGATCTGTTGCTTTTTAACGCATCGTAAATACAAAGGTTTAATATAAATCCATAGTTAACCCTGCTACAGTTTGTAGACAAAAGCATTTTACAATCCTTTTCTAAAAAGTTCCCTTGTTCTCTAATAGATCATCTAAATGCCTTGTTAATCCTGCCACAGATTGCAAAGTGCTTTTTAATCCATTCGCACAACGACAAGATGAGACTTCACTGACTTTAAGCCGATTTAATACTGTAAACATAAAAATACAATAATTTCTCTTAACAGAACTGTTATAAGAATCAACAGCAGCTCATCTCTAACGCTGCTCTGGCTTCAGTAAGAGCGGAGAAAGGGTTTATGAGATAAATGGAAAAGATAATTCTCTCCATGTTCTGTTCTTTTATTCCAACGAACTCGAAGGCTTCATCCGATCCGATAAATATGACTTATAACCTCTTTTGTTTTTAATGTGTTCATTGTAATACCTGGAGTTTTATGAAAGCACAATGACTCGGGTAGATTCCCCACGAAAGACAACATGCCAAATTTGTTTCCGCTATCCATTAAAAACTTAGAGGATGTCGTAAGCGTAGAAAATAATTTGATGCTAAAAATGATAAGGGCTTATGAACCAGTGTAAGGCAAAGGGAGTTTATAGTGTGCACGTCACACCCCAGTTAGGTACAGGTGCAGGACCAAATAATGATGCAATGACAAAGAAGAGCTCGTCTGTACACGGAATAACAAGCTCCCAAAAGTTCCTCAAACATGGCTGATGGTCATTTGCTAAAACCTGCTTATATGCTACTTGATGAATGTGGGCGCTGCTAGTCTATGTGAAAAATTAACTAAATTGGATTTAATTTTTCAAACAAAAAAAGCGACGATAGGCAACTATGGTAATCGGTGTATGCCCGAACACCGTGTTACACCAGTATTACTGACTACTGCATTAAGCCTGTCCTCAACATCCCATCCATGCAGACGGACTGTGCTTAACAAGCTTGCCAGGAGAAATGAGTTTGAACTAAGCCAAGTAACCATTAAAATGCACTAAGATGCATGATCATTTGTGTCTCTGTGCTCTTCAAACTAAACAGTGATGAGCTTTGTTTGGGCTGAGAACACATTTCAAAGAATCAACAGGAAACCACTCTAACAGACAAGAGTTTATCTGTTTAAGGAAATATGTTGATGTCTGAAAGCTGTTCT